>NC_041222.1:102459686-102549289 GCF_002837175.3 Physeter macrocephalus | reverse complement strand
AAAAAAAAAAAAAAAAAAAAAAAATTAATGAAGTCTAATTTCTTAATTTTTTTAATGGAATGTGCTTTTGGTGTCATAGCTAAGAAATTATTGCCTTACCCAAGGTCACAAAGTGTTTCTTCTATGTTTTCTTCTAAAGTTTTGTAGTTTTATGTTTCACATTTAGTGTCGTGGTCCATATTAGTTTTTTTTGTTTTTTGTGTATAGTACATATGGATTGAAATTCTTTTTAGGTTGTTTTTTCAACTGTGGTTGTCCAATAGTTTTAGCACTGTAAGTTGAGAAGACTGTTGTTTCTCCACTGAATTGCCTTTGCATCTTTGTCAAATATTACTTTTTAATATAGGTGTGGGGCTGTTTCTGGACTCTCTTCTTTTCCATTGATCTATTTGTTTATTTTTATGCCAATACTACAGTTTTGATTACTGATGCTTTATAGTAATTCTTGGAATTGGGTAGAATTATCCTTGAACCTTTGTTCTTCTTTTACAAAGTTGTTTTGGCAATTCTAGGTTTTTTGCAGTCTATTATGAATTTTGTTATCAGCTTGTCAATTTCTACAGAAAAAGCCTGCTGGGACTTTGGTTGAGATTGCATTAAATCTATAGATAAATTTGGAGAGGATTAGCATCTTAATAATATTGGATCTTCTGACCTCTGAACATATTTTTCCATGCTTTTATTTTTACTTTTTGTGGCTTTATATTTCAAATGTGTTTCTTATAGACAAGCAGTCTTTAAGTTGGTCTTGCTTTTTTATCTAAACTTCCTTTTAAGGGGAGTGTTTAGACCATTCACATTTAATGTGATTATTCACATGGTTAGATTTAAATCTGTCATAATTTGTTCTCTATTTGGTCCATCTATTCTTTGTTTCTTTTTCCCTCTTTTTGTGTGCTCTTTTGGATTAACTGAAATTATTTTATAATTTCACTTCTTCTGTTGGCTGATAAGCTGTAATTCTTCACTGTGCTATTTTGATGATTGATTTAGGGTTTATATTATCTATTTTTACTTATCATTGTCTTTCTTCAAACGATATTATGGTGCTTTACATTAGTATAAGAACTTTACAATAATACATTAACATTTCTCTCCTCCCATCCTTTATGCTATTATTGTTATACATTTTTTATGTATATGCTATAAACCCCAATTATATTAAAACAGTCAATTAAACTTTAGGGATTTAAATAACAAGAAAAAATATTACATGTTTATCCATGCAGTTTCTATTTCCAGTGCTTTTCGTTCCTTTGTGTAAATCCATATTTCCATTTGATATCATTGTCCCTATACCTGAAGGCTATCCTTTAATATTCTTATCATGTAGGTTGGCTGGTGATGAATTCTTTCAGCTTTTGTATGTCTGAAAATGTCTTTATTTCACGTTTGTTTTTGAACAAAGGTTATAGTATAACAGGTTATAGTATGATAGGTTGGCCGTTTTTTTCTTTCAGCACCTTAAGGATATATCTGTTTTAATGTTGCTTTTTATTTATTTTTATTTTTATTTTTTTTTTGTGGTACGCGGGCCTCACACTGTTGTGGCCTCTCCTGTCGCGGAGCACAGGCTCCGGACGCGCAGGCTCAGCGGCCATGGCTCACGGGCCCAGCCGCTCCGCGGCATGTGGGATCCTCCCAAACCGGGGCGCGAACCCGGTTCCCCTGCATCGGCAGGCGGACGCGCAACCACTGCGCCACCAGGGAAGCCCTAATGTTGCTTTTTAATTCTAACATGTATCAGTTCTGGGTTGGTCTCGATTGATTGATTATTCTAATTATGAGTTATGTTTTCCTGCTTCTTTGTATGCCTGGTAATCTTTGATTGGATGTCAGAAATTTATAATTTTGCCTTATTGGATGCTGGGTATTTTTATATTCTTATAAGTATTCTTGTGCTTTGTTTTGGGATGCAGCTAAATTAATCAGAAGCAGTTTGATCCTTGCAAGTCTTGCTTTTATGATTTGTTAGGTGGTTCCAGATCTGTTCTCAGTCTAGGGCTAATTATTCCTCACTACTGAGGCCATTCCTTCTCTGTGAGTATTCCTGGCCTTTTGAGTACCAGGCACTCTGTTCTCTAATCCTTTCAGATATTCCTCCTCCCCTCCCCCCTTCCATAGTTCCCTCATTTGCGTACACTAATCAATTTTCTGCCAAATACTTGAGTGGGGCCCTCTGCAGACTCCAGGGTTCTGTCTCTGTGTATCTCTCTTCTCTCAAGCACTCTGTTCTGTGGTCTCCAGCTGCCTTGGTCTCCCTGACTCTCAGCCCCATTTCTACAACTCAGGGTGTTGGCTGGATTCTATCTGGGTTCCCTCAAGGCAGTAGACTGGGGGAAATTTTAGGGCTCACCTCACTTACTTCCCATCTCCCAAGAATCAGTGTTCTTCCTTGCTTGAAATCCAGTGTTTTGACACAGGTTGTTTCATATATTTTGGCTGTTTTTTGTTGTTGTTTCAAGGGAGTGGGCAGATCTGGTTCTTGTTACTGCATCTTGGGCAGAAGTAAAGCTTTCTATATCACTCTCACTATTTGTAGCTATTTTGGGAGGAATATGAAGGACAGATACCCAAATCTTACAGATTCTGAAAATGAGCTGTGTGGTGCTCTGTTGATTTTAACACAAGCCGAATTCTCAGAATTATGTTTCTCCCTTCTTCTACTCTTCCTTCCCCAAATTGAAATATGGTTCCTCTGATGTGCATCTCTTAGATAGGGTAAGTAGCTATTTGTCCCAGAATTCAACAAATAAGACCCAGTATGGTTGCACCGGAGCCATTCATTTAGGCTGCCCTTCTCCTTCTACAGTGGTGCTTGTAAACTTTGTCCTCGATGAAATAGGCTACTGAAATGTAGCCTGGAGTTGCTTTCTAATCTTCAGGCCCAAATCTTCTTGTACTTCCTCTGCACAGACCACATCAACCCAGCAAGGATTTTCAGGAGAAGAGCAGCCATTGCTGGGAAGGTGGGGAAGTGAGAGAATAGTGCTAATGTGTGGGTCACTGATCAAGCTATTCAGCAATCACATGAGAGAGAGGAGAACAGGAGCAAGCTGCTTTTACTTAGTTTCACTTAACAAATGTTTCTTAGTGTTTCATTTATGCCAGGCACTGTCCAGAGTGCCAGGAATACCAAAGGAATTAAGAAAAATATCAGTAACTAAACCCATCCTCTTCCGACAACTCCACTTTCTTTGAGTCAAAGCTAAAGTCATTGCAGTGACCTCCATATGCAATCTGGCTCTCCATCACCTCTCTGAAATCATCTACTCTTCCCCTTGTTTGTTCTGTTCCAGCTGTTCCTCAAAAATGCTAGATGCATTCTTGCCTCAGGGCCTTTGCACTGGTTATTTCCTCTGCTTGGAAAGCTCTTCCTCCAAATATCTGCATATCTAACTACCTCACCTTCTTCAAGCCTTTGCTCCTCAATAACACCTACCCCACTGTCCTATAAAATTCTGTCTCCCCTTACCTGCACCCCTATGTTCACTGCAGCATTGTTCACGACAGCCAAGACATGGGAGCAACCTAAGTGTCCATTGACAGAGGAATGGATAAAGAAGGTGTGTCACAGATATACAATGGAATATTACTCAGCCATAAGAAAGAATGAAATAAAGCCATTTGCAGCAACATGGATAGACCTAGGGATTATCATACTAAGTGAGGTAAGTCAGACAGAGAAAGCCAAATATCATAGGATATCACTTATATGTGGAATTGGAAAAAATGATACAGATGAACTTATTTACAAAACAGAAACAGACTTACGGACACAGAAAGCAAACTAATGATTTTCAAAAGGGAAAGGTCGGGGGGAGGGACAAATTAGGAGTTTGGAATTAACAGATATATACTACAATATATAAAATAGATAAACAGCAAAGACTTAACCATATAGCACAGGAAATTATATTCAATATCTTATAATAACCTATAATGGAAAAGACTCTGAAAAAGAATATATATGTGCTGTACACCAGAAACTAACACAACATTGTAAATCAACTATACTTCAATTTAAAAATTTTTTTAATTAAAAAAATAAAATTCTGTCTCCTCTTTCAGATTCTCAATCTGCCTTACTTGCTCTAGTTTTCCATGGCATTTATAAACCTCTAAATTATTATAAAATATTCTTATTGTGTCTCCCCAAACTTGAATGTAAGCTCCAGGAAGGCAGGATTTTGTCTGATATGTATCCAAGTACCCTAAACAGTGCCTGGCACGTTAGTGAAAGAATAAATAATATATCCTAATCTTTAGATGCTTACAGCCAGGGAAGGAGGAGTTTCTCAGATTACTAAACTCAATATCTAGTTGCAGAGAACTATTTATGCCTGGAAGAGGTTAGTGAGCTACCACATCCTTAAATTTGCATGTCATCAGGTACTACTGTTTTAATTTAATTGTATTTAATTTTTTCTAAATAGTTTGACTTTAAAATGTACTTCCCAATTTCTTTTGTTTGTTTGCTTGCTTTTTGTCAAAACTAGCATTTATTCTGGCCTACTAGCTCATACCTGACTTAAAAATATATGTTTCTATGTATGTGTACCTTTATCAGAAAATTCAACAACAAACATCACCTGGCTTTTCTCTAACCCCTCTCACCAGATTCCTCTCTATCAGAAGGTGGGGTGTATGGGGAGGAGTTGGGAAGGGAGCTGTAAGCTCTTTTTAATCTTTTTGCCCTAAGGCGATAGAATTTTTCTGTTATTTTAGGTCTTTGGCATATTTCTTATCTTTTAGAGCTTTGATCTTCAGAGTTTTTTTTATTATGTAATCATGTTCTTATTTTTGGTAATCTATCCTAATTTTGTCTATTCCTTGTGGCCTTTGGACAAAGTCATGCATTTAGACAATTTGGCCTCGTATTACCTTATATTTCCTGTATTTAAGTGTAGTTTGTTCTTAAGCTCACTTCATGACTATTAATGTCTTATGCTTTCTTTCCATTGGGTGGTTCTAATGAGAGCTGTAATCCTAGTTGGATATTTTTTATTTTTAGAAAAATATCAATAATTTTTCTAAAAAAAAGTAATAGTTTAAACATGGAAAATACAGAAAAGCACAGATAGAATAAAATTCAACTGGAATGTCAGCATGGAGAGGGCTGTTGTTAACATTTTATGTGCTTCTTTTTGATGTGCATTGGCGAGGGTGTTAAGAAGGAGAAATTGAGATGGCCAGGGACAGTGGGAAACTCTAACATTTATGTTTGGGGGTGCTGGCAGGGGAGAGGTACGTCAGAGAAAGAAGTTGAAGTTGACTGAAGAATGAGGGGAGGGAAAGAATCCAGGATGACTCTTAGGTTTCTGACCTGAATGGTACTGACATTTACTGACAAGAGCTGAGGATGAATTGCAAGGAGTCTATCTAGCAGGGGGGATCTAAGGGTAAACTTTTGGGCAAGTTAATTTTTTTTACCTTCCAGTTTTATTGAGATATAATTGACAAATAGCACGGTATAAGTTTAAGATATATAGCATAATGATTTGATTTACATACATCATGAAGTTATTATCACAATAAGTTTAGTGTACATATATCATCTCTTACAAGTATAAAATAAAATAAATATATATATTGCTGCATATATATTTTACTTTTTTCCTTTGGGCCTTAACATTCTTGGCTGATTTGCGTTGGTAATATGTATAAAGCAGATAACTAATGAGAACCGACTGTATAGCACAGGGAACTCTACTCAGTGCTCTGTGGTGACCTAAATGGGAAGGAAATCCAAAAAAGAGTGGATATATGTATATGTATAGCTGATACACTTTGCTGTACAGTAGAAACTAACACAACATTGTAAAGCAACTATACTCCAATAAAAATTTAAACAAACAACCAAAAAAGAATTTGGACAAGTTAATCTGAGATGCCTATCAGACATGAAATGAAGATTCTGAGTAGGCAATTGAATGTGAGTCTGGAAGTCAGGGCCAGAAGTATGAATTCGAGAGTCATCAGGATATTTATCAATAGTATTTATAGCTGTGGGACCGCAGGGTAGTGAGTGCAGAGTGGGAAGAGAAGAGGGGAGGGATGGAGACCAGGGCCAGCCCATGTACGGGGACTGGAGGAAGATGCCAGCACCGAGAAGGCAAGCAGGTTACCTTCCTCTCCTCCTGCATCTCTCAGGGGTCTGCTTCCAGGCTGGGCCCACAGGAAGCATTCAGAAAGCATTTGCTGAAGGAAGGAGCAAGTAAATTGCTGGAGAAGTAAGTGGGTATGTTGCCACACCATGCGCCTTTCCTGGCTGTGTCCAGGCCAGAGCACAGAATGATGTCTCTTGTCCACCTTAGTCATGTACTGGGATGGAAAGTTCCACACCTGGCAAGCACTCCCGGGTAGTTTTTTTTTTTTTTTTTTTTAACACTTTATAAATTACATGTTTGAACTGAACTGAAGTCTTCTCTTCTTCCTTTACTTAAGTGCAGATAAATAGCTTTAACTATTATTTGGCAAGTGGGGAAATGCCTGAACCAGTATGTTACCATGATACATTGGTTTGTTTTTTCATTAAAAGACACCGACCTTCATCCTTGGCAATCCATCAAGACCATATATTTTTCAAGCGCCAACAAGAGTGAAATGACTTTGACCAATTCGAAGCAAATTGCTCTATTTTTTTTCCCCTCTTTCTGTTGAAGTACATGCATTTAAAATTCCTCCTGAGGTACATCCAAATTACAACAGAAAACAAGGCTAAAAACTGAATATCTGAAGGAATAATTAGAGATCTTTAGATAGTTTCCAATTGGTTTTTTTGGATTCAATTTTATATAATTAACTAATGTTGTAAGATACCAGTCATATCCCAATAGTGGCATTATTTTTAAAAGATCACTGTAGAGGATACAGAACTATGAACAAGATGTTTCCAATTAAGCAACAAATCATTGTCACCATCATATGGGTAGGGCATTGCAAATTTTGGTTGTGTGAGGGTATTTGGCACCAGCAGGCTTTTGAATGGTTGGAGTTAAGTGGAGACTTCAAAAGAAAAAGTATCTCATTTAATGGCCAAAACAGAGCTATGTCGTGAAAGCGTTGAGGCTTTTCTGCAGCAATGCTCATGCCGACAGCTGATGCCAGTTCTGGAAACTGGTGTTAAGAGCAGTGGGGTGAAACAGAGTTGATGAGTTAGACAGAAAGGGCAGCCCATTTTCAGATTCCTTTCATTACACAGCCAGAAGGAAGCAAAGGCTGCACAAACAAATGAAAATTCCAGCTCAGAACTTGACATTTAAAATATCAAAATTATAGTTGGAAGAGATTAAAACTGCCATCCAGTCGTGGTGTTTTTCCATTCATCTTTCCTGGTGGATGAAAATCACTATTATTTTTAAAATTCCCACTCTCTGTACCAGAAGAGTTTTGTATTAGAATGACTGAGGGCTGGAGTGAAACTTCTCAAAGTGTAGGTTAAGGGAAAAGAAGTGGTAGTAGAAGGTGGATAAGCCTTCCAAACATCTTTAAAATAGACACTATCAGCCCCAGTACCCAAGAGACCTTCATCAGTGGAAAAACAAAGTCCACATCCTCCCTGAAGGTGGTTTGCCTTCAAGCACCTCAGAGAATGATACGAATATGCAGGCTTGCATCATTTTAACTATTTCCCTGGCCATGAGAAATCATCATCACTGGATAAAAGGACCAGTGTTTGGGAGAGCTTTACACAGTCTATGTAACTAAGTCAAGGAATTTTAAAGAGGAATTTTTATAAGCCCCAAAGGGAAAAAGAGTTCCCTGTATTGCAGCAGTACAGACACTGTGTTGTGGTCCACGGTGGGGACACCAAGGATGAATTCTGTGAATTCCCCCTTTGTCTCACACATTTATACCAGTTTCTTTTTAGGAATCAGGATTTTTAAAAACTTTTATTGGAGTCTAGTTGCTTTACAATGTTGTATTATCTTCTACTGCACAGCAAAATGAATCAGCCATACACATACATATATCCCCTCCCTTTTGGGTTTCCCTCCTATTTAGGACAGTACAGTGCATTAAGTAGAGTTCCCTGTGCTATGCAGTATATTCCCATCAGTTGTCTATTTTATACATAGTATCAATAGTTGTATATGTGTCACTCCCAATCTCCCAACACCTTCCACCCCACCCCTTTCCCCCTTGGTATCCATACCTTTGTCCTCTACATCTGTGTCTATTTCTGCTTGGCAATTAAGGTCATCGATACCATTTTTCTAGAAGGAATCAGGATTTTTAAAAGCAGAAAACATTCACTTTCTTAGACATTGCCATTAAACTTTACGTAAAATAGGAATACAGAGATAACAGCTACTGCATTGAAAAGGAACTTGTGTACTTCATCACCCTCGCGTAGCCCTGAGAGGTGGAATGGTGGAGCCAGATTCAGGGCAGACGGGGGCTTTAACAAGGAGCAGCAGTGAGGGAGCTGCCTCCTTTTAAGTCCCCAATTAAATGCCTTTCCCGTTAAGGAATGTACATTTTCTATTCTCTTTTAGTCTGATTCTTTTCCTCTAACCTGGGAAAGCATCATCTTTCTCAGAGTGCACACATCACCTCCTCAGAGACTCTCTCTGCCTCTCTGTCCTTCTCTTCTGACTCAAGACACAAATACACTTCTGCTCTAATCTATAGCAGTAGTTTGCAGTAAAATCAATGACATAAAATGATTCTTAAGGAAAAAAAGTCCATACCCTTTTTCTTCTCCTTTCCTTTGGTCTTCTTGACAGAGGAATCTTCTGAAATGCTCCAACTCACTGGGTGAGTTTGGGCAAAAGGAGAAGAGGAGGTGCTGGAAGGAGGTTACAAGCGGACCTTTGTCTGCCTTGTCACCCGCCCGCCAGGACCGGGGAGAGGAGGGTGGGGCCCGGGAGACAGGGCTGCGAGACCTGCCCCCCAGACGCTTCCAAACCAGGAGAGAGTGAACCAACAGCTTCTCTACCGAAGGAAATACCTGGTCTGGACAGGAACCTCAGGGAGGCGGACTGTTAGAGCAATAAAATGTAGGACCTGAGGGATTTAAAGAGAACACAGAGCTCTTCTTCCCGTAAGAGAAGTGTGTGTGTGTGTGTGTGTGTATGTGTGTGTGTGTGTGTGTGTGTGTGTGTGTGAGAGAGAGAGACAGACAGACAGACAGACAGATAAGGACAAAGAGAGCAGAGAGATAAGGACAGAGAAAGCAGAGGAGAGGGAGGGAGGGGGAGGAGGAGCAGGAAGAACGGCTACTGTGATTCAGGAAAGCGGCTGGCTTTGCACCTCTGAAGCCCTTTCACAGTTTCTTTGTGAGTTTTCACCAAGTTTTCCTCACCATCTAGATCTCTTATTTTGGCATTTTGGTAGAAGATCTATCCCATCTCACCAGCTCCTCATGCAAAGAGTCATTATCTGTCACTGGAAAGCAAAAAATAAAACGACTAAGAAAGAAATCTATTCTGTGCCTCAGAAATCAAGGCACAAAAGGAATTTCACTCTGTTTTGAGCAAACTGAACTGGAGTTGTAGCATCTGTTAACTATCCTTTAGTTGTTTTAATTCCATCTGGAGCAGAGTCCCAGGAGTTAGAAAGATTATAACAGAGCAAGATTATCTAGATGGAGAACAGGGGGTAATCCTGGTTGTATTAACAAGGGCATGGCGGTGAAGGAGAGGTGATGACTTTGGGGATTACAGTGGTTTCCTGCGGCTGGAACTGGGGGCGGGAGGGGGTAAAACAGAGCAAGAGAAAGAGGCAAGTTGATGAAGTACCTCACATGCTGTGCTGAAAACTGTGGATTTATCCTGAAGGTCAACGGAAAGATGATGAAAACCATTAGAAAGGATGAACCTGCTGACTGCAGTGTCAAAGGAGGACGGTGTGGGAGAGAAGAGTCTAGAGGCAGGAAGGAGGGTCACCCAGAAGAGAAGATGGTCAGGAAGCAAAACTGAGAAGATATGGTGACCAGTTGGATTTTCTTTTCTCTTTTTTTTTTGTCTGCGCCACACAGCACGTGGGATCTTCGTTCCCCGACCAGGGATTGAACCTGTGCCCCCTGTATTGGAAGCGCAGAGTCTTAACCACTGGACCGTCAGGGAAGTCTCCGCAGTTGGATTTTTATGTTTAGGGTACAGGTAGTTGAGAAAAGGGGAGATTCTATTAACTTTCGAAGGTTTGGACCTTTGGATGGATGATGCCGTTACTCATCTCGGAAAAAGAATAAAAAAGAGCAATTTTGGGTGGAGCAGGAGTGGGGAGAGAATGGTTAGTCTGTGAACGTGGAATTAATTGAAGGAGCCCTGGGTGTAACTGGGGATGTTTAGTAGGCGGTTGGCTAAATGGACTTGGAGCTCAGAAAAGAAATATGAGCTAGAAAATCAGAGTTTATCCGCTAGTCAACTAACCGTCAACTAAGTAAGTGATCGAGTTATTCAACTAAATGATAGTTGAAGCCATGGCTGTCCCAGTTAAAGAAGCTGAGCCTGTACTCTGGGTGCCAGGCAATTCACACATCTGAACTCATTCGCTCTTCCTTATGACCCCATGAAGTCAGTCCGCGTATTGGCCCCAGTTTATAAGAGGAGACATGTCAGAGATGTCAGGGAACCTGCCCAGGATCACACACATGCAGCCTGCAGGTTCTGGGTCTAGTGCCCACGCGCTTCCCCACGTGCCGGGAATGGACTCCGCGCGAGAAGAGAACTGGGCTGAGGTCAGAATCACAGGGGCCGCTGGCGTTAAGGGATGAGCAGAGAATGGGAGTGGTGGAAGAATTCGGAGGGTTGGCATGGAAGTCAAAGGAAGGCGTTTCCAGAAGGGAGGTGAGTGGAAGGACCTGCTGACAGCTGTTCTAGGGAAGCCATGTGTACACACCCCGGGATGGAGGAACACACAGCCAAGTGAAGACCTGCAAAACCAGACTTGGTCAGCAGCCTGAGAGAGCTCGAATCTCCAAGCTCCACTTCACTGAGGCTGGGGCAAGTGGCATGGGATCCAAGAAACAGATGCGAGACGTGTGTGCAGTTGACCGCACATTCCCTTGGCATATTTATAAATACGTTCCCTGTGATGCTTACTACAGAAAGCTTATGCCACAGAGGTGGTTAATTTATTTGTACAACTTAAAGGTGTAGAAATACGTGAGTATGAGGAAGAAAGTGGAAACTGTTCAGGCCTCAGTCCATCTGAAGAGCTGTCCATCTCGATTACCCAGTGCTGACCTAGCCCAGAAGTGCAGTGGCAACACATACTGACTTTCCTCTTCCTCTTATTTCCCTGTTCATCTGACGCTTCTTTATTTCCCTGGTTACGTTGCTCATTTTGTTTCCTTGTGTTTAATCCATAGTTGTTCAAAATAGTTGGTTCCCTTTTATAGTCAGCAATATCCAAATCCATACAGTAGGCCTGGCTTTGTGTTTCTTGCAGGCCTGCTTCAGGGTGTAACTGTCCATTGCCTCCGGATCATGTTCCTAGTCACTCAGGAAAGATTTCCCCTCAAAAGCACATTTGCATCTGGGCTTTCTAGTCCTTTGTTATGTCTCAAACATTTACTTATCACTGGTTGGACTCCCATCATTTCTAGGGAGAATTATTGAACACTGTTAAACTAGAAACGTCTGTAACTATTCAACCTGATGTCCATGGCACAGAGTTGCCCACTTGGGAAGCAGTTGAGTTGCAAACCAAGGCCTGCAATTAGAGAGGTTGCCCTTGAGACTTTTTTTTCCTAATATTGCAATATTTATTTATTTGACTGCACTGGGTCTTAGTTGCCGCGTGCGGGATCTTTGTTGCGGCATGTAGGATCTTTCCGTTGCGGCATGTGGGATCTTTAGTTGTGGCATGTGGGATCTTTTAGTTGCAGCATGCGGGTTCTTTAGTTGCGGCATGTGTGGAACTGGTTCCCTCACCAGGGATCGAGCCCAGGCCCCCTGCATTGGGAACGCAGAGCCTTAACCACTGGACCACCAGGGAAGTCCCACCCTTGAGACTTTTAATTTGGGGCTCAAATTTTTAAAAATCTGAAACCAGTATTTGTTTTCTTGTATATGGAAACTTAAGGCATTTTGTTTATTTTGTTTTTTCCTGATGGCCTGTTACTGAGACCTCTTGTTGAGCCCTGGTTTATGTTGCTCTGGAGACCATCTGTCTCTTTGAGACAAGCTCTGGAGCTTCCCAGAGTAAACTTCTCATGTGAGGTGGGTAAGGCTGTTCAAATATACTGTCCAGATTTCCAGGAAATACTTCCTGCTGTGTTTTTATATGATACTTACTATATATGTGTGTGTCTTATTTATATAGGTATATGTTATCACTCTTATGTCCAATCATGTTTATTACAAATAGAAAAATGCCCCCAAATTAATGACAGAGCCAATTCATGATATAGAACTTAAGCAACTATGTTAAAAGTATGGGCATTAAATTTGAAAAGCGAGCTGATTAGTATTTCCTAAAAAACAAGCAAACAAATGATAACAACAACAAAATCCTTCCAATCAGAAGAAGTCTCAGGAGATGTTTTAGGTATAAATAATTGTACACATTGGACATCTTAAACTTGTGAAAAAAAAGAGAACACACATAAACTCTTCCCCTGATTTCCACCTGAGAGCTCATGCATGTGCCCTGATTTAGAATCTGCTGCTTTTCTGTTCCCTCATTGACCCCTTTTCCCTGTTTCTTTCAGGTTTAAATCCTTCTGGAGTCGCTGAGGGTAGGGTGTGGAGAGAAGCAGCAGCCAGTTTCAACCTTTGCAGGCTCCTCCCAGGAGAGAAGGAGGACCTGTTTTATGTGAGTATCCTTAACAAAAGGAGTTTCAAAATAATGACGCTAATGGAAAACTAATTCACAGTATGTTTGTTGCAATAATAATGAGCTACAGACAAAATCGCCTTTTAGAATGTCTTTAAAATCTTCCATCCGTTAAAAAGAAACAGTTAACCTGTTTTATTAACTTAATTATTTTTGAACTCAGTACAAGGATATTCTTTTTGATTAAAACTATTTAAAGTTTCGCTTAAGATTTCCTCTGAACCTGGAACATTTGTGCTGAGAATGGTTTTTGCAACTGGGTTGAAGAAAGTAACCTCTATTACCCAAACTTAGTTCGCTTTCTGCCATTGCAGTGACACTTAGGAAAACTTACTCCACCAAGGAGCCTCCAGTGAAGCCCTTGAGGAGACAGCATTATTAATCACCAAGGGGCTGTCACCTACGATGTCAAGCTGATGCTGCTGCAGCTGTAGGAAGGGACCTGCTTCCCAGAGGCCCTCGTACTGGAATTAGGATGCACTTGGGAACTGGCAGGATGCCAGACAGGCAGCCGTGGCTGTAACGGGGCTCATGGCGGGGATCTTCTTGCTCAGAAACTTTTCATCAGAAGAGCAAACACATGACCTCCTTTACCTGGGCACGGACAGTAAGTCACACTGGGGGCCTGGGACTTGTTCACAGCATTGGCATGTAGAGGTCGTGAGCACCCTGACGAACCTGATCTTTATTTTTTTGTTTTGTTTTTTGTTTTGAACATACTAACTTTTTGTTCAGGTTGTTTCACAGTAATGGTAGTAATCTAACAGTGAAATAGTTTGATACAATAGCAATCAACGTTTAAAGTATTTTATGTTTTAAAGTATGGCTCAAGGAACACCCATTGCTTAAATGCACTTAGACATAACAAGACAATATTTTTCTATTGGCATCATTGACACCTATGAACAAAAGCCTAATAGATAGATAAAGGTTTAACCTTCCTTTTCTTTGGTGGCTGTTGAGAGACTTTAAAAGAGCAGATAACTCATTTCAACAGGAATCTGCTACTGATATTAACCTCTACATAATCCCTAGCTAAGACATGAAATGCCAGAAACAAACTTTTGTTAGCTTGACCTCCTCCACCCCCTAACAATAAAAGTTATCCCCAAACCCATGTTTTTATTTTAGATGTATTGATCTTCTAGTATAAGGCTTGGCCTTTTATTTTATTATTTTTATTTTTAAAAATATTTATTTATTTATTGGCTATGTCGGGTCTTAGCTGTGGCACGTGGGATCTTTTGTTGTGGCACGTGGGCTTCTCTCTAGTTGTGGCATACGGCTCCAGAGCACGTGGGCTCTGTAGTTGCGGCACTTGGGTTCCCTAGTTGTGGTGCACGGGCTTAGTTGCCCCCGGGCATGTGACATCTTAGTTCCCTGACCAGGGATCAAACCCGCGTCCTCTGCATTGGAAAGCAGATTCTTAACCACTGGACCGCCAGGAAGTCCCAAGACTTGGCCTTTTAAATACCAAATGCAATCAGTGGCCAACAACCTGACTCCTTCTGGAGAGTGAGAAGAAAGCAGAACGGAGAAATTTCTTTGAATTGTTTGGTGACTTTTAGCAAATTTAAAGAGGTCAGTAAATCCTGAGGCTTGGAGCTAAACCTACTGGTAAATAGTTAATTACATTTCTAGACACTACAGTCTTTATCTTGTGATGAACCTCATCTTTAAATGTCATAGAAATAAAGTCAGAAAAAATGGACCTCCAGAGAGAACTGAATCTAGGAGAACTGTCCAGTTTTAGGAGCCCATGGAATATTTAGAATAAATGTTAACATGAAAATAAATTTTGGCAGGAAAAGAGGCCAAGAATGAAGGGAACTTGAAAATAAGGCCTTTGGTTTCCTGGCAGTCTAAAAGAGGCATTGGAATGACAGTAAATGGAATCATAGCCCAGATCACAACGATAATTTTGTGATTTGTTGGAAACCTACTTATCAAACCGAGAAAGATGGAAAGATTGATTAAGTGTGCCACCGTGTGTTCTTTGTAGATCCCGAGTGACTGTCGAAGCTTCCCAGGTACAAGCCTCTGGTTGGTCGGTAGTTATAACAATAACAATATTGACAGTAGTAATAATAATGTCATTGCCAAGTGTGCCGAACATTTTAGAAATGTGGGCTTATTTGACCCAAGCAACATTCTTTCATGAGGTAATTTTTCAGATGGGGGAACTGAGGCCCCAAAAGATGAGACAGCTTGGCCAAGATCACCCAGCTGGTAAGTAGTGGAGCTGAAACTGGAAAGAAGACAACACTAGGCTCTTAGCCCTTTGCCTCAGTGAGTAGTAGGAGTGGAATGGGAGATGGGAGAGTCTAGAGTAACAGTAGTACTCAGAAAGGCTGTGGCCCACAACCTGAGCATAAACGAACCGCACATCCCCTCTGGGACTCAGAGCCTTCCTTCTTGTACCCCCTCAGCCTATGTTCTCTTGACCTGGCTTGAGACCATTCTTCCTTGGACGCTTATAAACTTGAATCAGCTAAACAGTTTCCTACAAAGTCAGATATGGAAAATTGCCAAAATGTCCATCCTTTGGATAGAGTTTCTAAGTGGTTATAATTCTAGGAGTAAAATGATAGTGCCAGACACTCAGTAAATATTTGTTGAATGAATGAATGAGTTAATAAATGAATGAGTGAGAGGATAAGGTACTTGGGTAGACGGTAGGTTGTTGGGAGTTATTCAGCATTCAGTAATAATTTATTGAGTGTCTACTGTGTACTGTGATTGATGTTTAGTGTCAGTGAGGACCAGCTCAGCAGCAAGCCACCACTGTTTTCTTAGAGTGCAGGCTACAAAACCGTACTATAAATCCTCAGTTTCCTCCCTTGTAAAATAAAAGGTTTAACTGACCGTGTTTATGGTACCTTCCATTTCCCACTTTCTGTGAGCATATGATTCTCAATATATTTTTTAAAATAAACTTTAAAATTTCAGAATAGTTTTAGATTTATAGTTGCTAACAATACAGAAACTTTGATATACCTATACCTATATCTCTATTATTTAACATCTTACATTCATGTGATATATTTGTTACAATTAATGAATTGATATTGATAAATTGTTATTAACTAAAGCCCATACTTTATTCATTTTTTCTTGGTTTTTTTCTAATGTCCTTGCTCTGGACACCATATTACATTTACTGTCAAGTCTCCGTAGGGTCCTCTGGGCTGTGACCATTTCTTAGACTTTCCTGGTTTTTGATGACCTTGACAAGTTTTGAGGAGTACTGGTTAGGTGTTTTGTAGAACGTCCCTCAATTGAGATTTGTCTAGTATTTATCTTGTGATTAGACTTGGGCTGTGTGTTTTGGGGAAGAAGGCCACAGAGGTGAAGTTGCATCTTCATCACATTATATCACGGGCACTTACTGGGAACGGACTCATCACAGTGGATGCTGACCTTGATCCTGGCTGTGGCAGTGTGTGTCAGGTTTCTCCACTGCAAAGCTGGTTGTCTTCTCCCCACCACATGCCACATCCTTTGCAAGGAAGTCAGTCTGTACAGCCCACACCCAGGGAGTCAGGTTATGCTTCACCTCCTTGAGGGCCAAGTACCTGCATACAGTTTTTGGAATTCTTCTGCACTTGAGATGTGTCTATTCTCCCTCATTTATTCATATCAGTATGAACTCATGGATATTTTATTTTATACTTTGGATTATAATCCAATAGTACCTTCTTTTATTTTTTTTTTTTGGCTGGCTGTTTGGCTTGCAGGATCTTAGTTCCCCGACCAGGGATTGAACCCATGCCCTCGGCAGTGAAAGAGCGGAGTCGTAACCACTCGACTGTCAGGGAATTCCCTCCAATAGTACTTTAAAAATGTTATTTTGTTGCTCAGATTGTTCCAGCCTTGGCCCTTGGGAGTCCTTTTAGTTTTCTCCTGTGTCCTTTTGATATAAACCATCATCAGGTGTTAGTTAGGTTTTTTCCCCCAACATTTTCTTACTTTCTGACACTACAAGAAGGTCCAAGCTCATCTTGTATATTTCCTGTCCCAGTCCTAGAATCAGCCATGTCCTCAAGGAATGCTGGTTCCTTTTATTGGAGAATGGATTGGAAACACAGACCCAGGCACTAGATGGACTCACTGCCACTGGAGTGTCATAACTTCTGGGCCCTCTCTGCTGATGGAGCTGGGAAATATAGGTGCATATACTAATCTGTGTGCGCACATCTGTAGGTATTTCTCTATGTAACCATTGTATTTATATCAAGCTACACATGAGTTTATGCTGATGTCTCTAACTCTAATCTGTTTCTACATGAACTGTTCTGACCTTCTCCCCTTGCTGATGGGTAACCTCCCTGTCCTGTCCCCACCATCTGCCACTCATTTAGTTGTTCTGTTCCAGCATTTGTGTACAGCAGTGTCAGAATTGTTAACCCGTATCCTGCAATAAATAATTTTATCAACTAGGACACAGTGCTTATGTGCAGTGTCTTTTGCCCTCAGTTTTATAGGCTCCATTTACAAAGTTGCTCAGGTCAGCACCTTTTCCTCTACCCCAGGCTCCAGTGAGGTTGTTTTGTACGTTTGTAATACAGTTACAAACTGTATTAGATTGTTAGATTGTTAGATTGTTAGATTGTTCTGTCACATTCTGCATTCCATCCTGCGATACCCCAACCTCTTAAATATACTTTTTTAACATAGATGCATTAAGGATCAGTCTTCATGCTGTATGGGTTTTGACAAATACATAGTGTTAACTATCCACTATTATATTATGATACAGAATAGTCTCACTGCCCTAAAATATCTCCTGGACTTCACCTAATCTGTCCTCCCCCTGCCTGGAACTCTGGCAGTTATTTATCTTTTTACCATTTCTATAGTTTTACCTTTTCAGACTATAATATAATTGGAAACATACAGTATGTAGCCTGTATAGACTGGCTTATTTCCCTTAGCAATACGTGTTTGAGTCATTCACGAGTTTTTAGAGTTCAATAGTTTATTTCTTTTTATCACTGAATAATTTTCCATGATACTGATATACCACAGTTTGTTCATCCTTTCACCTGTTGAAGGACATCTTTGTTGCTTACAGTTTTTACAGTTATAAATAAAGGTGCTATAAAGGTTTATGTGCACGTTTTATGTTGACATACGTTTTCAAATTTTTTGATCAATGTCTTTTTAACATTTTTCAGGTTGATTGTAATTGTTGATTTGTAATTATCTAGCTTTTATATGACTTCTCAATTATAACTATTTAAAAAATAATTTTCACATAATAAGTCTGTTCAGAATCAGGTACCATTTTTTATAAAAGTATAAGCAATGAACCTGTAAGTGTTTTATGGAATAAGAGAACTCTAACTATAGGGCATTTTAGAAGTATTTACATTTAATATTCTTTGAAATATGAGCAGACGTGGTCTGCCGAGGCCATTTCTTTTACACTGCAGGGAAATTTATAGGTGTTAAATTAGCTGCAAAGTTGTTCCTTTATTGCTCTGTCACTAATAAAACATGTTAAAAATTGCATATTTGGAAATCCAAATAGAAGCATTTGCAAGTTGAAGTAATAAATACAACACAGTATTAGATAACTAAAACCAGCTCCCTTTGTGTATATACATATCAGATAGGACACAGGAAATGCCAAGAAATAGTAAGCTATGGAAATATTTTCCCTGGATATTTCATCTCTAAATACATGATATGTTTTTACATATATTATAATCCTATTAAAACATCACTTGCTGTTTCATAGGATATGGGCATGCATTAGAGTGGGAGGCAAATATGTCCACTAAAATTAGCCTAAAACATAATAACAGTTCTACCAAAAGAAAGCCTTTCTATAACACTGTCTTCTGTCCTTGGCAAGTTAGTCTTTGCTTTTATCACTAATGTTCCAAACAGGGCTCCTTTGAGGATGAAGTAGCAAAAATTGTCCCCACATTGTTACCACCTTACAGAACTTTCACTGCGTTTTCCCACAGAATCCGAGTGACTTGTGCTGATTGGACCAGCAAGGCTGAAGTGTAAAATATCCTGCATCAGGAAAGCTTCAGCAGTTTATGCTGGGCTTCCCTGGTGGCTCAGTGGTTAAGAACCCGCCTGCCAATGCAGGGGACACAGGTTCAAGCTCTGGTCCAGGAAGATCCCACATGCCGCAGAGCAACTAAGCCCGTGCGCCACAACTATTGAGCCTGCACTCTAGAGCCCGCGAGCTACAACTGCTGAGTCCACGTGCCACAACTACTGAAGCCCGTGTGCCTAGAGCCCGTGCTCCACAACAAGAGAAGCCACCGCAATGAGAAGCCCGTGCACCGCAATGAAGAGTAACCCCCGCTCGCCGCATCTAGAGAAAAGCCCACACGCAGCAACAAAGACCCAACGCGGCCAAAAATAGATTAATTAATTTTAAAAAGAAACAGTGTATGCTATGTTTTATTTTGTGTCTTAAGTTACTCGATGTAAAATATTTCAGAAAATGGGGAAGTCCAAATATCAGTGAGAATGAGGGGCTTAAGACTACCATACTTGTTCAGTGTGTTTCTCTTCTCCATAGAAATTAGAGCCTTTTTAGTGTCAGAAAATTAATGAGTCCAAACTATGTTGGCAAATGCTGGGATTTTCTTCCCTCACCTAAAAGTTTCAGAGATTTCTCCACTAGGAGCCTGACTCTCTCAGAGGTGAGGACTGGCTTCCCAAGAAGCTCAGGGGTGGTGGTTAGGGCTTTAATTCAGTGGAAGAAATTCACGAGAGGATTCTTGGGAGTTTGATTCTCTCCAAAGCAGAACATACCTTATGATCCATTTGATGGGGGCTTTTATAGACAGACTATGCCCCTTTAATATACAAAATTATAACAGGGAAAAATCTTCTTCTACCTCTTTTTCACAAAAAAAATATGTTTGTTTCTTTTATTTTGTTTTTTAGCTGGAGAAGCAGCAAGACGGAACAAGACATTGACCCCCTAACTCTTCTTGCCTTGTTCCCCGAATACTCTCAATTATGCCAGTACAGGTGAGTTGATATACAGGTCTCTGGGGAAAGGACATTTACAGAGATTGTTCTTCCCCATATCCCCCTAATGTGCCAAACTAAACTTACCAAGGATCCTCCAGGAGGAGAGGGATCGACACTCTGTCCCCTTCCCTTCTGAGATTCAGCTTTCTAAGGGCTGAGATAGCCCTGATGGAGGGTCCCTGGTAGCGAAGAAACATTAAACTTCCCCCAGGAAAAAAGAGGGAGTCTGAGACAGGAGCTTAGGCTCAACACCAGAGCCTAGAGGTTTGTAGGGGAACAGCGTGTTCTAGATACAGTGTGCAGCTGTGTTTGGAAACCCAATTATACCCGGGCACCTTGGCAAAGTGGTCGTGTTTGTGGAACAGTGGCTGACTGTGTGAGTATAAATCCAATAAGCCTTAGGAGTCTGTGTCCTCAGGGCCACCCTGCTGCCTGCACAGGGTTCTGAAGCAGAAAGGACATCCTCACGGCAGGACAGGGACTCACTGGAGCCTGTCAGAATCAGTTTTCAACAGGGACACTATGTAGAAGTGATTAAAATCAGAACTTTTTTTTAAATTGAAGTACAGTTGATTTACAATGCTGTGTTAGTTTCTGGTGTACAGCAAAGTGATTCAGATATATATATATATTCTTTTATATATATATTCTTTTTCGTATCCTTTTCCATTATGGTTTATTACAAATACTGAATATAGTTCCCTGTGCTATACAGTAGGACCTTGTTGTTTATCTATTTTATATAGAGTAGTTTGTATATGCTAGTCCCAAACCCCTAATTTATACCCCCCCTTGGTAACCGTGTTTGTTTTCTTTTTTTTTAATCTATTTTATTGAAGTATGGTTGATTTACAATGTTGTGTTCATTTCTGCTGTGCAGCAAAGTGATTCAGTTATACATATTTATGCATTCTTTTTCATATTCTTTTCCATTATGGTTTATCACAGGATATTGAATAGAGTTCCCTGTGCCTGTACAGTAGGACCTTGTTGTTTATCCATCCTATATGTACCAGTTTGCATCTGCTAGTCCCAAAGTCCTAATTGATCCCTCCCCACACTTGGGTAACCATAAGTTTGTTTTCTATGTTTGTGAGTCTATTTCTGTTTTGTAAATAAGTTCACTTGTATCATATTTTAGATTCCACATGTAAGTGATATCATATGATATTTGTCTTTCTCTGTCTGACTTACTTCACTTAGTATGATAATCTCCACATCCATCCGTGTTGCTACAAATGGCATTATTTCATTCTTTTTTATGACTGAGTGGTATTCCATTGTACATACACTACATCTTCTTTATCCATTCATCTGTCAGTGGACATTTAGGTTGTTTCCATGTCTTGGCTATTGTAAGTAGTGCTGCAGTGAACATTGGGATGCATATATCTTTTTGAATTATAGTTTTGTTTGGATATATGCCCAGGAGTGGGATTGCTGGAACATATGGTAACTCTATTTTTAGTATTTTAAGGAACCTCCATACTGTTCTCCATAGTGGCTGCACCAATTTACATTCCCACCAACAGTGTGGGAGGGTTCCCTTTTCTCCACACCCTCTCCAGCATTTATTATTTGTAGACTTTTTTTGATAGCCATTCTGATTGGTGTGAGATGATACCTCATTGTAGTTTTGATTTGCGAGATATTGAGCATCTTTTCATGTGCCTATTGGCCATCTGTATGTCTTCTTTGGAGAAAAATCTATTTAGGTCTTCTGCCCATTTTTTGATTAGGTTGTTTTTTTTTTTATTGTTAAGTTATATGAGCTCTTTGTATATTTTGGAAATTAATCCTTTGTCGGTTGCATTGTTTGCAAATATTTTCTCCCAGTCCGTAGGTTGTCTTTTCATTTTGTTTATGGTTTTCTTTACTGTGAAAAAGCTTATAAGTTTGATTAGGTCCCATTTGTTTATTTTTGCTTATTTCTATTGCCTTAGGAGACTGAGCTTAGAAAACATTGGTATGATTTATGTCAGAGAATATTTTGCCTATGTTCTTTTCTAGGAGTTTTATGGTATCCTGTCTTATATTTAAGTCTTTAAGCCATTGTCAGTTTATTTTTATGCCTGGTTTGGGGGAGTAACTTCATTGATTTACATGAGGCTGTCCAGCTTTCCCAGTGCCACTTGCTGAAGAGACTGTCTTTTCTCCAGTGTATATTCTTGCCTCCTTTGTTAAGATTAACTGACCATAGGTGTGTGGGTTTATTTCTGGGCTCTCTACTCTGTTCCATTGATCCATATGTGTATTTTTGTGCCAATACCATGGTGTTTTGTAAAATCAGGACTTTTAATAGACTGATCAGTTCCTTCCCCCTGCAACTTTGAAACAAGACTACTCCCTTTGGACTAAGTTCCCAGGTTCCTGGACAATTTGGGGAATGAAGAGTCCTTAAGAGAGAGATACTGAATTACCTACAATGTAGAGGGACGGAGGCTTAAGCAAATACTTAGAAAAATAAAGAGAGATGCCCAAGTTTTGAATCCAAAACCAGTGGAGGTCATACAGATTAATACGCCATTCATTGGGACTCACCAAGAGCTCAGGTGTTTGCCAAACTTGTTTAACTACTGAAAAAAATTTCTTTTAAACTAAGAATCCTGAAGGACTAGATTCCAAGGAACACTGGTTGGAAAATGCTTCTCACATGGCAGAATTTTAGATACTGAATCATGACAAAGGAGCAGTCAATTTGGGGCAGGGGCTCTTTCCTGGTACCTGCGCTTATGATTGCTTGACTGTCTCAGGGTAGACTAGCCCCACAGGTCTGCGTCACTAATCACAATGTTCTAATAACTCCAACCCAAGGAGGGCAGAGATCACAGCCTTCTCCTTGGCTCTGTCCATCCATCCTTGGCCTTTGAATAATAACCCCCTGCAATCACTCGTTGGCACTGGGTATAGGGATTTTTATCCATTTTACTGTGTATCCTCAGTGCCTAGACTCTGCCTGGCCCAGTTTAAATGTTCAATAACTGTGTGTTAAACATTGAACTTCTGGCCTTCTCTGTCCTGGCAAAGTTACTAGAAACCTAACACATTGTTTCCTTTGCATAGTTTGTGCCTTGCACTGCAGGTCAGATCCTTGTGAAGGTTCAGGAAGTGTGAGAGCAGCAGTGACTGGGAAATCCTGACTGGGTTTGGTGGGCCCAGTCCTCAGCAACACATGGAAAATAACGTTTGATTTATCAGTCAGATGAAACCCATATCTGCCCAAGTCAGACCAGCCTGGCATGGCGGGGGCAGGGGTACAATGAAGCCATTCCAATCTCCACCAGCTGAATCACTATCCCCGCAACCCTGCGTTGCCCCGTCTAAGGATGACGGGCAGTGTGTTTAACAAGCTGTATGGCAACGTAAGTTTTATAAACAAATATATATAAATAAATCATTATATAAGTAAAAACCTAAAATATTCCCTTTTGGGGACTTTCCTGGCGGTCCAGTGGTCAAGACTTCACCTTTCAATGCAGGGGAGTGCGGGTTCAATCCTTGGTTGGGGAGCTAAGATCCCACATGCCTCGGGGCCCAAAAACCAAAACCTAAAACAAGCGATATTTTACAAGTTCAATAAAGATTTTAAAAATGGTCCACATCAAAAAATCTTAAAAAAAGATTCTCTCAACTAAACTAAACTCATCCTGAAGCTACTATCTCTGTGGTATAAATTAAAATGGTCATCCAATCATTCTAATTATTTCTAAATCATTATTGATGTTTAGAAATTGCTGGGTGGTCTTACGTTTGATAAGCTCTCATGAAGCTGGACGCTGCCCGTCTCTAAGCTATGATTCTGCAGAGGAAACGAGCTCTTCCGATGCCTTCCCTGTGAACTTGATGGTCATTAGACCTGGGGCCAGGCACTGGCTACAGTGGGAGAGTGACCAGGCGGGCTGTCCCTCGTGTTCTGGATGCTGGCGCATCTCACGGAGCCCGTACCTGGAGGGCCTTTGCTTCCACCCTCACCTGCAGCACTGCCCCAGCCGGCCTGTCCCTCCACCTCTGCCCGCCTGGGCCCCTCCTGAGGGGAGGCAGGGACTGCGTCCGCTCGGCTACCACCTTGGCCTGCTCGGCTCATGCACTAGCGTCCAGGTGCACCCTTCCCGAGTCCCATTGCCATCTGCTCGGTGGCCACTGGATGATGTCATTTGGTGATGCGTGGTCTAACCTCAGCTGTTTACCAGCCTTCAGGACTGTAGTTCTGTGTGATAACCTGCAGGAACACCATGCCAGTGCATGCAGGCTGAATATCAACCCTGGCCCCGTCCCTTCTGAGTGGTTCACAGAGTCCCGAAGTCTTATGCATGTGTTAGGGCCTGGCCGCGAATCCTCCCCTTCTATCTCGCGGTACCTGCCATTTCCTCCTCTGTCTCTCACCTCCGCACAGTGGCTCCCATGTTGATGTGTTGGTTCCTGGAACCATCCCTCAGGTAGTGTTGCCCTTCGGATGCTCTGTCTCTGAGCTGAAGCAGGAGAAGCACCCCTCCGCTGGCTTGATGGGCCCACAGTTGCCAGGCTAAGCTGCCTTATTCTCTTCGTGACTTGCTCCTCACTACACCCTGAGTCTGTGTAACCATACCAGACAGCAACCCCAGCATCTACCCCCAGCAGCTGACTGTTGCCCACACAGCTCACCATCTTCTGGATTAAGCCTGTACATTTCCCCCCAGTTTTAATGAGAAATAATTGACGTACAGCACTGTATAAAGTTCAGGTGTTCAGCGTAATGGTTTGACATACATATATTGTGAAAAGCTTACCACAATAAGTTTAGTAAACATCGCATCTCATATAGATAAAGAAAAGTTTTTCTTCTTGTGATGAGAACTCTCAGGACCTACCCTCTTAACTTTCAAGTATACCACACAGCAGTGTTAACTGTCATCACCCTGGTGTACATCACATCCCCAGGGCTTATTTATCTTATAACTGGAAGTTTGCACCTTTGACCAATCTTATTCCACCCCCCGCTCCTGCTGCCTTTGGTACTTTGGTAACCACAAATCTGATCTCTTTTCCTTTGCCATTTTTCTTTTCAAGATTCCACATGTAAGTGAGATTATACAGTACTTGTCCTTCCCTGTCTGACTTATTTCACTTAGC
This sequence comes from Physeter macrocephalus, assembly GCF_002837175.3. Lineage (NCBI taxonomy): Eukaryota > Metazoa > Chordata > Mammalia > Artiodactyla > Physeteridae > Physeter > Physeter macrocephalus. The sequence continues at coordinate 102,524,383 of NC_041222.1, read as the reverse complement.
ACAATGCCTTCAAGTTCTATCCACATCTTGCAAACAGCAGGATTTTCTTCTTTCTTATGGCTGATTATTCCATTGTACGTATATGCCAAAACTTCTTTATTCCTTCATCTTTCAGTGGTCACCTCAGTTGTTTCCACGTTTTGGCTGTTGTAAATAATGATGCTATGAACATAAGGGTACAGATATTTCTTCAACATAGTGTTTTCATTCCATTCGGATATATACCCAGAAGTGGAATTGCTGGATCGTATGGTAGTTCCATTTTTAAGGAACTATAAGTAGAATTTGCCCATTTTTAAATTGGATTATTTGGGGGTTTTTTGCTATTGAGTTGTACGAGTTCTTTATATATTTTAGATATTAACCCCCTATCAGATATATGATTTGTAAATGTTTTTTCCCATTCTGTGGGTTGTCATTTCATTTTCTTGATTATTAATTTTGCTGTGCAGCCTAAATATTTTGACACTCTTTCTACTCTGGGTTATTTCTTCCCCCAATAGCTTGGTAGCTTAAGAAGAGGTCTTTAATCCCCAGTGGGTTAAGGACATTTTGCTCAACACACGTGGGCATCAGAAGCAGCTGTTTGAGTGGGGCCAAGGCATGAATACTGAAAACTCCATAGGTGACCTGGATGTTCATCCAGGGTGGAGAAGAACCCTTAGCTTAGGGGCCTTCTGTTTGGGTCCAAAACACATACTCAGTTTTCCCCTCCATTTGTAGGCGCAGTGCTGGATGTACCGACATGCCTCAGTCAGATTGATGCTTCGGAAATTCGTGGTTGGTTGTTATCTGGGCCTCCTGCCACTCTGCAAACCACCCCTATGGACAGTGATGCACAATTGCCTTAGGTTAATTCCGTAAGCTGCATTTCAGAAAGAAAAAAGACTTGACGTCACACGAAAACCACTTTAGTTGCTTCATTTCCTGGAGCCTACAGCTTTTTTTTTTTTTTTTTTTTTTGGTACAGCTGGCAAAACGCCTGGGACTAGATGTATTCAATTCTAGTCAAAGCAGAGCTATGTCCGGAGTAACAGACGGCCCACCTAAGGTGAAAAAAATTACTTTCTTGGCAGGCAAGCCAGGGTGATTTATTCACCTCTTCCTCTAGGAAGGCAGGAATGTGTGCAGGCAAAATAAATACAACATGTTACAAGCACATTCCACAGATGAACAGAATAATTGGTGCTGAACTAGGCAGTGGGAGGTATCCTCCTGCATCCAGGCAGGCTCAGGGAACTTGTCACACATGCATGAAAGTGCCCCCAGAACTGGAAAATAACTCCATCAGGGAGGTAATAAGAACCAGGACACAAGTGAAGAGACCCATCGTAACCCTCTCTGAGAGCCCATAATGACACGCTGAGAAGATCAGGTACAGGTATAGGCTCAGAAGAATGACTGGCTATACACAAAGCAGTGAGAATTGTATTGTGCTCCATCTGAAGAAACCCTGTCTGGGGTTAATGAGGTAGACAGGTAATCCGCATTTGTTTAGAAAAAGGGCGATACGGCCTCAGAATTTGTTGCTGGTTATCTAATACTTTTCCTGGTGGTTACTCGTGTTTAGATCACCTGGAAAGTACATCCCACTCAGAAGGCTTTTCCAATACCTGATGAAACACCCCTTAAGTGTTTCCTCTCTTTTGTTCTGAGTCTGCATTCAACAAGTAACATTCTGATTATGAATTTGGTCTCCCAGTTACCTTGATAACGGGGAGGGGGGGATTGAGGAAACAAGTTTGGAGGTCACTGGAAAGGCTTATTATATACTTGTTACAAATAAGTGAATTTGTGTTTTGTTTGCTATGTCAATCTTTTGAAGGTGTGGTTAGCACAGGTTAGTCCTGCAACCAACATGCCCGCCAGTACAGACAAAATCCACTATTTGGACCTGCACAGCTGAGTGCCAGAACCTGGAATCTCTGGCCATTGCTCCATATGCAGTCTTGTGAGGCTCCACCCACATAGCCCAGGGTCTGTGCCTCTCTTTTTTTTTTTTTTTTTTTTGCTGTACGCGGGCCTCTCACTGTTGTGACCTCTCCCGTTGCGGAGCACAGGGCTCCGGATGCACAGGCTCAGCGGCCATGGCTCACGGGCCCAGCCGCTCCGCGGCACGTGGGATCCTCCCGGACCGGGGCACAAACCCGTGTCCCCTGCGTCGGCAGGCAGATTCTTAACCACTGCGCCACCAGGGAAGCCCTGTGCCTCTCTTTAAATTCAGCATAAACCATCCCCCGTAGTCACCTCCCTACCTGCTTCTTTAAAATTAACAGAGGGTAATTCTAAATTATCTTTTCTGCAGTGACTTCTCGTGTCTTCTAGCCTTGAACCTTAGGAAACAAGTTGCATTACCTGTGATCACACTGTGACCATGTAGTTTTACCCAGTTGCAAACTTTCAGCTTCCTGTGGTCCTTCCTGCCCTCTTCACTTGGAGAGCTGGGCCATGGTGAGGCCACATGAGGATGTACTGAGTCTCCCCCTGTACCCCTTGATCAGGTAACTTGAAAGGAGTGCATGTTCTCATCCACAGGAGCAGAACTAGAATGGCACTTCTGTCTGTCAGCTGTGCCCTCAATAGCTGTGAGCTTGGCCCTTCCCCCATCAGAGAAACGGTCCTTCAGTGACCTGCCCTGGCATCCTCATCCCCGACTCTCACAAAGGCACCATCGCTTTAAGGACTTTTGCTGAGTCTTCACCTTCCTACGGAGTAAGTTGGTGGCACCATGCGCCCCTTGGTGGACACTCCACACTGGTTGTTTGCTGGAGGGCATTTGTCCACTTTGGTGACCAATAGTGTTTGCTCATTTCCAGAATGAGATGGAAGCAGGAATGACCCAACTCTGGAAATTACCTATTAGCCTTACATCCCAGAAATTGCCCTGTGTCCCTTGAAAACAGCAAGCTATCTTCCCTTTAAATGCAAAATAGGAATATCAGTATTGCATATTAATTTCTTCTTCCCCTAATTGGGAGAGTTGACCGAAGGACTAATAATGATGACTGTTGTAAAAATGTTCTTAAAATAGTTGTTTCAAAGATAAGAGATGCATTTACTGCAACCGAGATTTATGAAGGTTCTGTGAGATGGCAAAATGGGGTTTGCAACGCAGGATGTTTACTGCTTCCAGAGGCTGTGGCTAATCTCTCATGAAAGTAAGTTTTCAGTTGGGTAGAGATTGAGTAATTAGAACAGAGATGCATTGTGTAACTCCTTCTTCCTCCTTATTTATCGTGAGCCAGTGAATACCCTCAGTCTCAAGCTGCAGGCCAGCTTAATAGATTTGATTTTTGAGTGTCTCGCATCATGAGAGCTCAGCAGTTCTTGGAAGAAATGCCCACAGATAACCAAGGCCTTGTATCTGTCTCTGTGCTGATGTTGAACTTGTCTGACAGATTCACCTAAGGGCATCCTAACAGCCTTTTCTTTAAAGGGAAAGAGAACTGACATTTACCGATTACTTACTCTGTAGGCATACTATCTTTATTTCTCATGGCTAATCTATGAGATTGGTATTATTTTCCCTATGTTATAGGTGGGATGGAGACCAGAGAGATTAAGTAACTTGCTCCAGGTAATAGAAAACCTTCGAAGCTGAAGACAAACGTGCTCTCTTCTGCTCAGTTTTATACAGGAGAAGTGAGGTGATAATACAGTCGAGCTGGATTTCTGGATTTAAAACCAGGCCTGTCTGACCCCAAAGCCACGGCTCCTTCTGCTGTGCTGTGTTGCCATATTGACATACAAGAGGCTCGATAAATGCCTAAGGGTTTTTTTCTTTTTTTTTAGTTTTGCTACTCTGAATTGTGTTTTTCAATTGTGTGTGTATCTGGCAAAATGCACATAATATATAATTTACCACCTTACCCATTTTTAAGAGCACAGTTCCGTGGTATAAATACATTCATAATACTGTGCAACCATCACATCTCCGTCACTTTTTTCATAAAACTGAAGCTCTGGGACTTCCTGGTGGCGCAGTGGTTAAGAATCCACCTGCCAATGCAGGGGGCATAGGTTCGATCCCTGGTTCGGGAAGATCCCACATGCCATGGAGCAGCTAAGCCCGTGCGCCACAACTACTGAGCCTGCACTCTAGAGCCCATGTGCCACAACTACTGAAGCCCGTGCACCTAGAGCCTGTGCTCCACAACTACTGAAACCCATGCACCTAGAGCCCGTGCTCTGCACCAAGAGAAGCCACCTCAATGAGAAGCCTGCACACCAAAAGGAAGAGTAGCCCCCGCTCGCCACAACTAGAGAAAGCCCACGCGCAGCAACAAAGACCCAAAATGCAGCCAAAAATAAATAAAATAAGAAAAAAAAAAGAAAAGAATCTTAAAAAAAACACCTGAAACTCTATTCCTACTGAACAATAACTCCCTCATCCCTCTTCCTCTAGCCCCTGGGAACCACCATTGTACTTTCTGTCTCTACAAATTTGACTATTTTTAGTACCTCATATAAGTGGAATCACAGTATTTGTCTTTTTGTGATTGCCTTATTTTAGCATATTGTCCTCAAGTTTCATGCACATTGTAGTATATTGTAGAATTTCCTTCGCTTTTAAGGCTGAGTAATAGTTCATGTATGTATGTATTACATTTTGCTTCTCCATTCATCTGTCAATGGACCCTTGTCTTATTTCCACATTTTATTTATTGTCAATAATGCTGCTGTGCACATAGGTGTACAAATATCTCTTTGAGACCTTGCTTCCTTTGGGATATATACCCCAGAAATAGAATCGCTGGATCATATGGTAATTCTATTCTTAATTTTTTGAGGTGCCTCCATACTATTTTCCACAGCACGTGTACCATTTCATATTCACACTAACAGTGCACAAGGGTTCCAATTTCTCTGCATCCTCGCCGACACTTATTGTTTTGTCTTTTTGATAGTAGCCATCTTAATGGGTGTGAGGTAGTATCTTATTGTAGTTTTGATTTGAATTTCTCTAATAATTAGTGATGTTGAGCATCTTTTCATGTACTTATTGGCCATTTGGATATCTTTGAAATTTGTATATCAAGTCCTTTGCCCATTTTTGATTGAGTTGTTTGTTTTTTGTGTTGTTGAGTTTTAAGAGTTCCCTCTATGTTCTATATGTTCTGGATATTAATTCCGATATTAATCAGATATATGATTTACAAATATTTTCTCCCCTTCTGTGGGTTGCCTTTTTACTCTGTTGATAGTGTCTTTGATGAACAGAATTTTAAAATTTTCATGAAGTCCCATATGGTGTCACATCCAAGAAATCATTGCCAGATCCAATGTTGTGAAGCTTTGACTCAAGTTTTCTTCAAAGAGTTTTTTTTCCCCTCTTTGGCCTTACATTTAGGTCTTTTATCCATGTAGAGTTAATTTTTATATATGGTGTTAGTTAAGGACGCAACTTCATTCTTTTGCATGTGGATATCCAGTTTTCCCAGCACCATTTGTTGAAAAGACTTCTTTCCCCATTGAATCGTCTTGGCATCCTTGTCAAAAATCAGCTGACTGTATATGCAAGGGTCTATTTCTGGGTTTTCTATTCCATTATTGTTATGTCTGTCCTTATGCCAGTGCAACACTGTTTTGATTTCTGTAGCTTTGTGGTAAGTTTTGAAATCAGGAAGTGTGAGTACTCAAGTTTTGCTTTTCTTTTTCAAGATTGTTTTAATTATTCAAGGTCCCATGAGATTCTCTATGAATTTTAGGATGGGATTTTTCTATTTCTGCAAAAAAAAAATGTCATTGGGATTTTGATAGGGATTCCATTTAATTTGTAGATTGTTTGGGGTAATATTGACATTTTAACAATATCAGGTCTCGCAATCAGTGAATGTGGGATCTATTTTCATTTATTTATCTCTTTAATTTCTTTCAGCAATGTTTTATATTTTTCACTGAACAAGTGTTTCACTTCCTTGGTAAAGTTAATTCCTAAGTATTTTATTCTTTTCCATATTATAAATGGAATTGTTTTTGTAATTTCCTTTTTAGATTGGTCATTATTAGTATATACAAATGCAACTAATTTTTATGTATTGACTTTGTGTCCTGATACTTTGCGGAATTCATTTATTAGTTCTAATAGTTTTCTTTGTGTGGAATCTTTTAGGGTTTTCTATATGTGAGATAATGTCATCTACAGAGATAATGTTACCTCTTCTTTTTCAGTTTGGATGCCTCTTATTTCTTTTTCTTACCTAATTGCTCTGGGTAGAACACCAGTACTATGTACAATGGAAGTGGTGAAAGCAGGCATCCTTGTCTTGTTCCTGATATTAAAGGAAAAGTTTTCAGTCTGTCACCATTGAGTATGATGTTTGCTCTGGGTTTTTTGTATATGGCTTTTACTGTGTTGAGGTAGTTTTCTTCTTCTATTCCTAGTTTTTTCAATGTTTTTACCATGAAAGGACGTTGAATTTTGTCAGAAGCGTTTTCTACATCAATTGAGATGATCATGTGTGATGTTTTTTCTTTCTTTCTGTTAATGTAGTGTATTACATTGATGTTTGTATGGTGAACCATCCTTGCATTCTGGGAGTTAATCCCACTTGGGCATGGGGCATAATCCTTTTAATATGTTGTTGAATTTGATTTGCTAGCATTTTGTTGAGGATTTTTGCATCAGTGTGCATGAGGGATATTTGTTTGTAGTTTTATTGTTGTGTCTTTATCTGGCCTTTGGTGTAAGGGTAATTCTCGCCTCATTGAATGAATTAAGAGGTGTTCCATCCTCTTGGATATTTTGGAAAAGTTTAAAAGAAGGATTGATATTAGTTCTTCAAATGTTTGGTAGTATTTGCCAGTGAAGCGACTAGGTCCAGGGCTTTTCTCTGTCTGGAGATTTTTAAAATTCAGTCTCCTTACTAATTGTAGGTCTATACACATTTTCTATTTCTTCATGATTTAGTCTTGGTTGGTTTTGTGTTTGTAGGAATTTGTCCATTTTATCTATGTTGTGCAACATGTTGGTATATAATTGTTCATAGTATTCTCTTACATCCTTTTTCTTTCTTTAGAATCAATAGTTATGTCCCCCCTTTTATTTCTGATTTTTGTAATTTGATTCTTTTGTCCTTTATTCTTAGTCCAGTAGCTAAAGGTTTGTCAATTTTGTTGATCATTTTGAAGAGCCAACTTTTGGTTTCATTGATTTTCTTGATTGTTTTTCTCTTCTCTGTTTTATCTCTATTCTAGTCTTTATTATTTCCTTCCTCCTGCTAGCTTTGGGTTCAGTTTGTTCTTCTTTTTCTAGTTCCTTAATTTATAAAGTTAGGTTGTTGATTTGCTATCTTTTTTTTTTTTTTTTTTGCTGTACCATGTGTCATGTGGGATCTTATTTCCCCTGACCACAGATTGAACCCATGCCCCCTGCATTGCAAGCACGGAGTCTTAACCAATGGACCGCCAGGGAAGTCCCATCTTTCTTGTTTTTTTTATTGAATATAGTTGATTTACAATGTTGTGTTAATTTCTGCTGTACAGCAAAGTGATTCAGTTATATATATATATATATATATATATATATATATATATATATATATATATATATATACACACACACATATATACACACACATTCTTTTTTCTTTTCTTTTCCACTATGGTTTATCTCAGGATATTGAATATGGTTCCTTGTGCTATACAGTAGGACCTTGTCATTTATCCATTCTATATGTAATAGTTTGCATCTGCTAACCGCAAACTCCCAGTCCATCCCTCCCCCAACCCCTCCCCCTTGGCAACTAAAAATCCTTGGCAACTACAAGTCTGTTCTCTGTGTCTGTGAGTCTGTTTCTGTTTTGTAGATAAGTTAATTTGTGTCATATTTTAGATTCCACATATAAATCATATCACATGGTATTTGTCTTTCTCTTTCTGAGTTACTTCACTTAGTTTGATAATCTCTAGGTTCATCCATGTTGCTGAAAATGGCATTATTTCTTTCTTTTTTAAGGCTGAGTAGTATTCCATTGTATATATATACCACATCTTTTTTATCCATTCAGCTGTCAGTGGACATTTAGGTTGTTTCCATGTCTTGGCTATCATAAATAGTGCTGCTGTGAACATAGGGGTGCATGTATCTTTTTGTTTGTTTGTTTGTTTTTTGGTTTTTGGTTTTTTTTGCGGTACGCGGGCCTCTCACTGTTGTGGCCTCTTCAGTTGCGGAGCACAGGCTCCGGACGTGCAGGCTCAGCGGCCACGGCTCACGGGCCCAGCCGCTCCGCAGCGTGTGGGATCTTCCCGGATCGGGGCACGAACCCGTGTCCCCTGCATCGGCAGGCGGACTCTCAACCACTGCGCCACCAGGGAAGCCCGCATGTATCTTTTCAAATTAGAGTTTTGTCTGGGTATATGCCCAGTAGTGGGATTGCTGGATCATATGGTAGCTCTACTTTTAGTTTTTTAAGGAACCTGCATACTGTGCTCCATAGTGGCTGCACCAATTTACATTCCCACTGACAGTGTAGGGGGGTTCCCTTTTCTCCATACCCTCTCCAGCATTTGTTATTTGTAGACTTTTAATGATGACCATTCTGACTGGTGTGAGGTGGTAGCTCATTGTAGTTTTGATTTGCATTTCTCTAATAATTAGTGATGTTGAGCTTCTTTGGAGAAATGTCTGTTTAAGTCTCCTGACCATTTTTCTATTGGGTTGGGGTTTTTTTGTTTTTTTTTGTTGAGTTGTTCTTTCTTATTTTTAAAGTAAGTGTTTATGGCTATAAGTTTCCCAATTAGCAACACTTACACTTCATCCCATAAGTTTTGGCATGTTGTGTTTTTGTTTTCATTAGTCTGTAAATATTTTCTAATATCTTTTGTATTTTCTTCTTTGATCCATTGCTTGTTGAAGTGTATTGTTTAATTTCCACAATTTTGTGAACTTTTTAGTTTTCCTTCTGTTGTTGATTTCTAACTTCTGTGCATTGTGGTTGGAGAAGATATTTTGTATGATACCCATCTTTCAAAATTTGAGACTTCATTTGTGGCCTAACCTATATTCTATCCTGGGGGATAGCCCATGCACACCTGAGAAGAATATACATGCTATTGTTGTGTTTGTTAGATCTGGTTGATCTATTGTATTGTTAAGTGTCTATTTCCTTTCTTATCTTCTGTCTGGTTTTTTGGTTTTTAAAAAAAATTTTTATTGGAGTATACTTGACTTAAAATGTTGTGTTAGTTTCTGCTGTACAGTAAGGTGCTGTCTGGTTGTTTTATCCATTATTATGATAATGGATCATGAATCATCCAACTATTGTAAAATTGTTTCATTTCTCCCTTCAATTCTGTCGGTTTTAATTTCACATATTTTGATGCACAAATGTTTATCATTGTTTTATCTTCTTGCTTTATTGAAACTTTTATTAATATACAGTGTCTTTCTTTGTTGTAAACTTTTTCAATTTTACGTATTTTGTCTGATATTTTTATATCCACCCATGCTCTCTTTTGGTTGCTATTTGCATGGAGTAACTTTTTCCATCCTTTGTTTTCACTCTATTTGTGTCTTTGGATCTAAAGTGGGTCTCATAGATATAGTGGTATCATGTGTTTTTATCAGTTCTGCCAATCTTTGTCTTTTGATTGAAGAGTTTAAACTATTTACACTTAAAGTAATTACTGATAAGGAGAGATTTACTTCTGTGATTTTGCTATTTGTTTCCTAAATACCTTGTAGCTTTTTTATTGCTCATTTCCTGTGTTAGTCTTCTTTTGTGTTCAGTTGATTTTTTATAATGAGATGTTTAAATTCCTTTCTCATTTCCTTTTGTGTATATTCTATAGCTGTTTTCTTTGTGGTTACCACCACAAGGATTACATTTAACATCCTCAAGTTATAACAGTATAGTTTGAATTTATACCAGCCTAACTTTAATAACATACCCAAACTCTGCTCCTTTACAGCTCCATCCCCAGCCCTTTCAGCTGTTGATGTCATAAAATTACATCTTTCTACATTGTGTGCCCCAAAACATAAACTAATGTATTTTAAAAATCCAGTAGTGTCCTAAATCATGTAGAAAACAAAAAGTGGAGTTACAAACTATTGTTAAAATAATACTAGCTTTGATAATTATTCATGTATTTACCTTTATTGAGATCTTGATTTCTTCATATAGATTTGAGTTACTGTTATGGTTTCTAGTGTCTTTTTATTTCTTGCAGGACTCTTGAGCATTTCTTGCAGGACAGGTCCACTGGTAACAAACTCTCTCGCTTTTATATTGATGTCTTAATTTGTCCCTTACTTTCGAAGGGCAGTTTTGCTAGACATAGAATTCTTGGTTGACGGTTTCTTTTCTTTTAGCATTTTGACTATATCATCCCACTGCCTTATGGTCTCCAACGATTCTGATGAGAAATCTGCTGATAATCCTATTGAGGATCCCTTGTATGTGATTATTTGCTTCTCTCTTGCTGGTTTCTAGATTTTCTCTTTTTCTTTGGCTTTCAGTTCATCTTACTTGGAGCTTATTGAGCCTGTTGGATATTTTTTTCTTAATTTTTTTTGGGGGGCCACACCACACATCATGTGGGATCTTAGTTCCCTGACCAGGGATTGAACCCATGCCCCCTGCAGTGGAAGCGTGGAGTCTTAACCACTGGACCGCCAGGGAAGTCCCCTGTTGGATATTTATATTCATGTTTTTCACCGAGTTTGGGAAGTTTTCAGCCATTATTTCGAAAGATATCCTCTCTGCCATTTTCTCTCTCTTCTCTTTCTGGGACTCCCACTGTGCGGTGTTGGTCTGCTTTTCGGTACCTCAGGTCCCTTAGGTTCTATTCACTTTTCTTCAGTCTCTTTACTTTCTGTTCCTCATACTTGATCATTCCCTTTGTCCTTTCTTTAAGTTTGCTCATTCTTTCTCTGCCTGCTCAAATCTGCATTTGAATTCCTCTAGTGAATTTTTAACTTCAGTTATTTTACTTTTCAGCTCCAGAATTTCCTTTGGACCTCTTTTAAGATTTTCTATCTCTTTACTGATATTTTCATTTTGATCATACATTGTTTTCTTGACTTTCTCCACATGTTCGTTTAGTTCTTTGAACATTTTTATGCAGCTGTTTTAAAGTCTTTGTCTAATATTTCTTCTATTGGATCTTTATCAGGGACAGTTTCTATCGATCTATTTTATTTCTTTGAATGGGCCATACTTCCCTGCTTCTTTGTATGCCTTGTGACTTTTTGGGGTTGAAAACTGGACATTTGAAACTAGTAATGTGGTAACTCTGGAAATTATATTCTCTGCCTTCTCCCAGGGTTTGCTGTTTTTTGTTACTGTGTTTGTTTATTGTTTTTGTTTTTTGATTCCATAGACTGTCTCTCAGCTGAGGGTGTTTCAGGTGTAAACTTCAGGTATTCTTAAGTCTCTTCTGAGACTTTCCCTGGGCATGCCCAGTCACTTTCTAATTTTCCCCATATATGCAGTCATTTTTTAATAGTCTAGTCTTTAATATCTGACTACCAAAAGGGGGAAAAGAAAAATAAATGGGGTAAAAAAAGGGCACTGTCCCTTTAAATCTCCTGGCTGTCACTTCAGCCAGATGAGGAGGGACTTGTATTAGTGGGGGAGGGGCTACAACAATGGACACTGCCTCTTTGTCTGCCCCTCTGTGATCAGAAGCAGTGACCAGTGACCAGAGCACAGATCACTGATGTCGTTTTTGCCCACCCAGACTCCTGCAAGCTGTGCAAAGCTGCTCTGGGAACCATGCACAGCTGCCTGCCATGGGGTTGGGGATGGGTAGCTGCTGCTGTGCTGAGAGCTGAAACTGGCCAAAATGAACAGTCCAAGTCTTCCGTGGACATTGCAAGCCTTAAGTAAGCTGTCCAGGGTTCCACAATAGTTACATCAGACAGATTTCTGCCAGTGCAATTTTTGTCTGGGGGTGGGGGAGACAGATTCTTAGTGCTTCCTACTGCACCATCTTCCCAGAATCTGCCAAGAGTTTAAAAAACAGATTTTCTTTTTTTTTTTTTAAGAGCAGTTTTAGGCTCATAGCAAAACTGAGTGAAAGGTACAGAGATTTCCCATACATTCCCCCATCCCCATTATCAACAGAGAAATGCCTCTGGATTTTGTAAGATAAAATCATGTGTAAGAAAACATTTCTTGAGAAAAGGCCAAGTCTGGCCCTTTTAGGATGAAAGCTTGTGCACCGGGGATTCCTCAGTACCTATGAGGGAGAAGCCCTCATGGTTCCTTCTTCTGAGTGTACACGTGAAGTGCAGGAATAACAGTAATACTGCCACCCAAAGTCATGTGTTTTCTGTCAGTGGCCCCAACATTTTCCTACTTATCCAGGAGTCATCTTTCATAATGACTTATCCTACTTGAAGCCTCTTTATTTAAATAGTTGCCAAGTTCTAGAGGTTCTGTTGCTGTAACATCTCACCCATTGCTATGCTCACTCCCACTCTTCTATTTCTTTTTCATTCCTTTGGCCACGCCATGCGGCGTGTGGGATCTTAGTTCCCTGACCAGGGATTGAACCCGTGCCCTCTGCATTGGGAGCACAGAGTCCTAACCACTGGACCACCAGGGAAGTCCCCACTCTTCTATTTCAGACCCGTGTACGTGGGTTCTTTTCTGTCCTAAGAGTCTCCTAAACAGTTCTCCCCCGTGCCAGACACTCCCCTCACATGGCAACTAGATGCATCACCCTAGAGCACAGCTCCAATTACCTCATGCTTCTGCTCAAAAACAGAGAAACTCCCCTATTCCAACATCAAAGCAGGGAAACTGGGCAGTCCCCAGTTTCCTGGGGTCCTTTCCCAAAGCCTGAGGTCCTAGGACTAGAGTGAGCATTTTGTTTCTGGGCGCTGTTCCCTCAACGTGGTGCTTTCTGAGCAACTACCAGATGCAGAAGTTCTGCTTTATAACAGTCTATGAGGAGAAAATAGTAACTTTCTAGACTCTCCAACCTTCACCCCAGAAAAGCCTCTGTCCTTTTCCATTAAGTTGTTTTCTAGCGCCACCTGGTGTTAGAACTAAGCAGCAGTGGCTCTAGAGAAAAAGGAAGAGCGCGCTGTAAATGTTTTACCCCAAACTGAGGATCTTTAGCACCAGAAAGGAACCTTAGAGATCATTTAGACAGATGCCTTGTTTTATAGATCAGTAATTTATCCAGGATTTAGGGCAAGAACTGAATCCACATTTCAGTCCCAGGCTCCTCAATTTTCCAACACATCCCCCCGACCCCCTCCTACCTCAGCCCCATACCTTCTTAAGCCTCGAAAGGAATTGGGCCAGAGTGATGATGCCACCTTTGGAAGAAGACAACAAAAGGATATTAACTTTTATTGATTCCTCATTATAAGTCAGTTACTGTACTGGGTCCATTTATAATATCTCATTTATTCTTCACAGGTAGCCTGTTCTTATTCCTGTTTCACCGACGGACAAGGTAAGGTTCAGAGAGATTGAGTGACTCATTACAGTTACGTTGTATTATTTGTTCACAATTATTCACTCCCTCCTTGCCTTTGCCATACTTCTGTGTCTGGGCCACATATATACTCACTCCCCTGCCCTCACTGACTTTGGTCTCAGCTACTTCGACTTTCTTTGGTCAATGGAACGTGAATGAAATTGATCGGTACCCCACGAGAGCAGAAGTTTTAAGTTCCGTGATGCCATTAGATGCACTTCAGCCCTGACCTCCTCTGTGGGGACAACATAACTGAGAGGGTAGCAGTCCCTCCAGCCCTGCCCTTGGAATAGGACACATGTGGAGCAGGGCCAAGCCTGTCAGTCACAACTGACCCACAGTTAGCCTGCAGCCCTTGTGAAACATGAGCAAAAAATAGATATTTGTCCTTTAAGCCAGCGTTCCCCAACTTTTTTGGCACCAGGGACCAGTTTCGTGGAAGACAATTTTTCCACAGACCTGGAGCGGGGGTTGGTTTCAGGATGATTCAAGCCCGTTACATTGACTGTGCACTTTATTTCTATTATTATTACATTGTACTATATAATGAAATAATTATACATCTCACCATAATGCGGCATTAGTGGGAGCCCTGAGCTTCCTTTCACTTGCCACTCACTGATAGGGTTTTGATGTGAGTGTGCAAGCAATTGACTTATTATGGTCTCTGTGTGGTCAGACCTCTCTGCTAAGGATAATCTGTATTTGCAGCCACTCCCCAGAACTAGTGTCACCACCTCGGCTCCACCTCAGATCATCAGGCATTAGATTCTCATAAGGAGCCTGCAACCCAGATCCCTCGCGTGCACAGTTCACAGTGGGGTTCGCGCTCCTATGAGAATCTAATGCCGCTGATCTCTCAGGAGGTGGAGCTCCGGTGGTAATGCGAGCGATGGGGAGCGGCTATAAATACAGATGAAGCTTCACTCGCTCTCCTGCCGCTCACCTCCTGCTGTGCGCCCGGTTCCTAACAGGTCGTGGACCAGTACCTGTCGGTGGCCCCGGGGTTGGGGACCCCTGCTTTAAGCCAATGAGAATTTGGGGTTGTTTGTTGCTGCAGCAAAGCTGACCCATACAGGATTGAACACAAGTCTGACTGACTCCAAAATCTCTCTGGAAACTGTGAAAAAGAACCCTGCTCCCAGGGTGATGTCTAATGTAACGAATTTAAGAACCCATGTGTTAGGTCTTAAGTTGCTAAGGTTCTCGCCTCCTTGGAGTCTTTGCTTAATTCTACCCTTTCACTGACGGTTATCTTGAGGATCCAGCTTAATTCTGCAACCTGCTTCTCCAGCTCCACCTCCTCAGTGCTTTTGATTCCCTTTACTTTGATTTACTTTTTCTTCTTTTTAAAAGCAGTTATTACCTTCCAAAATACAGTTAACTTATTTATAATGTATACAGTTTAAATGCTGCCCAGCTGAATGTTAGGAGGGAAGGGTTTTTTTGTGTGTCTGTTTTGGTTATTGTCATTGTCCTTCCTTAAACAGTGCCTGGCACGTAGTAGGTGCTAAAACGTATCTGTTAAATGAATGAATGAAAATAGGAGGACACTTCTGAAATCACGGTAGCTGTTGTGTTTTACTAGCTTGACCAGTAGAGGTCATAGATGAGTTCTTTAAATATCTCGGACCTGCAACTACTTTTATGTGTGTTTCATGTCAGGGTCTGTTCACTGTGGATGCCTCGGGGATTAGTGTGGGTTGCCACGTGGCAATGATCAATCTGATGGTGGCATTTGGCATATATCATAAAAACTGCTGAAAGTGAAAAATTGATGATGTCTCAGATTGGTTTCTCCTCCATCTATGACCTAGTCTTGGGAGCCAAGAAAAAAAAAATGGCAAATAGGATGCAAGATGGCGCAGAAAGTGTCGGCTTTAAGGTTGCGTCTGTTTATATAAGTTGCTTGTAAATAAAAGTTAAATTCAGTCAAACAATCAGAGAGGATAGTAAATGCTTATTGGCAACTGCAAAGCTATTTGCCTAGATTAACAATGGAACCTTCCAAAAGTGTCTGTGTGTGTGTGTTTACAGATACAGCCTAGTAATACTGGAACACTTCACTGACCTTTTCCTCTCCTCTATTACAACAAAAAATGGAATCACAAGCCGTGATTCTGCCTGCAGGTGGTTTATTCTCCCTGGTTCCATAGCTCATGCTAAACGTCACAGTGTGTAACTTGCACGGGGGGTAGATTTAAAGGGATGATGAGACTGGATTGGAAGCAAATCATTTTCTTCAGGTTGCATATGATTGATGAGTTCAAGGATAAAAATTTGAGAAGGAAGGAGGTCTAATTTGTTGCTTGCCTCTCACACACCAGGCACTGAGCTAAATACTTTTACAGGTCATCTCATTCACCGTGCCTGAAGTGAACAGTGTCAAAGATAGCACCTAGCACTTAGTGAAAGCTCAAACATTACTGAATAAATGAGTGAGGGAGTCGATGACCGTTAGGAAAAGGATCTGTATCTTTGTTTTGTTTTGGGGGGTTGTTCCAGGGGGTTGATTTGTTTTATTGCCTCTGTAGAGCTAAATCCAATTGAAACGCAGAATGTGGGTACATTTGTGTTTGGTGTTTATTCATATCACGTGTCCACTTACTGGGCACTGAAAAAGGATGCCTAGAAGGTGGTTCCTGTCACGAGACACTGAAAGGTAGGCGTGGATGGCGAGCTTAGGGGAACGGGCGTTAATTTTGGTCCTGCTGTGAAGCTGACCTTTCCTTTAGTGTCTGTGCGATGAAAATTGTAATCACATAACTTCTACTGATTCTACTTGACGCATGTCATGAGACAAATGTGAGATGCCCTATTTGAAAGGTTTTGTGGTGAATCAATGGGAAAGGTAGCCAATAGTGGGAGTTTAATGAAAGTATTTTGTGATGGCCCTTGGGGAGGGCCTGGGACTAAGTCACAAACTCCGTCCTGCAGCACATGTTGCTCTGGCTTTGTCTCCATCCGTGGATGAACAAAACAGGACAGTAATGCCAATATCATGTACCACCTATACCTCTTCTGCCTCTATGGTTGGGGTGGATTGCCAGACTGAAGAACTTCATTATGTTTGAATATCAGAGATGATGGTTTTCTTGAGCTCTGTGTTGGTAAACAGCCAGATAACATAGTTTTATTCTATTTTGAGGCTTGTAGGCAGATAAACGCAGGGGTAGATTCTCCTATGTGATGATATGAAAGAGATTTCGCCAGCTACTCAAGAATACTTTGAGTGTGGGGCATCAGGCGGGGGAGGGGGACAAGGAGCCACAGGAAGAGTTCCCCCCAAGAGTTTATGGAGATGCATCCTCACTCCAACAGAAGTGAAATAGGACTTCTTTCCTCTCCCCTCTCTTTTCCTCCTCTCCCTTGCTTAGAGCTTTCTTTGAGTATTAGGCATGTGATATATTCATCGCAAGCATAATCGGTACACAGAATGTAGAAATGCCAAGTGTGCGTGAACAAATTAGAGGTTCTTAGTCAAATCCAAACAAACATATACTTGATAATGGCTTTGGCTGAAATGTATTTTTATATTTTGTAGCGTGTTCCCATTTGCCTGTGGTTAGCAAAGATTAAGCTTGCCAAACTTTAATGCGGTACAAATGCCATGTTCAAGGCAAAACAAGTGCACTGTTACAGGATCTGGCAAATCTAAAGCATTATCAACAGCTGTGGTTTTCAAATACTTTGTGAGACTGGAAAAATAAAGCACATGTGCGTTAGAGTGGGCATTTACGTTCCCATTAATTTTTTAAAATATAGTTTGCGGTTACTGGTAGTTTCACATGGCTTTATAGTCACAATCAAGTTCTGATTACATGTGATAATAGCCAGAAGGCAGAAATTGATTGAGTCCCTTATTAATTAATTAATTAAGGATTCACTGAGAGAAATCTCTGTTCATGGACATATACTTGGTGCTAATTGTAGCGAATCACTTCCCACCCCTCCCCATCCAGACTTTTGCCAGAATTGCCATGAGTATAAGTGTTCATTTGAATTTCATCCCATTCCATTTATCACCATCAAAGGACACATCTTTAGAAATAAAAAGGTCAAAAGGAAGGAGAATTTGTCGTAGGGATAATGAAGGAAAACAGCAATTCTAAATTGTTAAACAGTTGACTTCTATATAGGAGGGTTCTGTATTATGGTTCAAAGTGTCTGATGTTGAAAACCATTTGAAAAGTGACAAGAGGGCTTCCCTGGTGGCGCAGTGGTTGAGAATCCGCCTGCCGATGCAGGGGACGCGGGTTCGTGCCCCGGTCCGGGAAGATCCCACATGCCGCGGAGCGGCTGGGCCCGTGAGCCGTGGCCGCTGAGCCTGCGCGTCCGGAGCCTGTGCTCCGCAACGGGAGAGGCCACAACAGTGAGAGGCCCGCGTACAGCAAAAAACAAAAAACAAAACAAAACAAAACAAAACAAGTGACAAGAAAATTGACATTTTGCTTTACCTAATGACTCGAATTGATAAGGTTTCATCATAAATATCACCGTATATGACACAGATCATTATTTATCAATATCTTGGCTTTTCATTTTCTATTTTGAAAGTTAAATCCACTTATCACAATTACAACTCTGTACAATCAATTAAAAATTACCTGTCAGAGATTATCTGAAGTCCAGATTATCTGTGTAGGGTCAGAATTTACCCTGTTTTATAAAGAGCAGGCTCAAAGGGTCACATTTCACCTTTGTGCCGGTGTTGGTTTTAGCTACCTTCAAGAAGCCCTGAGTGATCATGGTTTACTTCACAAAAAAGTAAGGGGAAGCTACCATGAACCTCATGACATTAGGTTGGTTGGAAAGAAAAAATAATCTGAGTTATTCAAGTACTAATTGTGCACTTTAAAATTGATTTCATTAATTTTAAATATTTTAAATAATATACTTGATAGACACAAACTTGATTTACTCAACACTGTTGCCTGGTAAAAGTCCTTTGAAGATGTATACAAAGATAAGACTTGATCCAGAATTTGCAAATCTAAGTTCCTGTATGGTCTAGATGTCCAAATCACTATTTTCTTGGAGATCAGTAATCCAGTTGGACCCATGCATACTTTTTAAATTGAAATAAAGTTCCCAAGAAGAGTTGCTTAACCGTTTCAGTTCCCTGATCAATTTAGCACATTAACTTGTATAGTTGATGAAAAAAATTTTGCTGAAAAAGTTAAATTTTAGGCAATCTGGGGAAATTATATAAATTTGAAATTTAATTCAAATTATTAACAAGAAAACCTTATATTTGTATTCCCCTTTAATGTGAATAAATGCTTTCACATAGTGTAATTCTCTTTATTTCTCTTTTGGTAATATTTTCCTTATAATATTTTGCTGTGGCTATAATCATGCTGATGGGAACTTCACACACAATTAGTTCAAATTAGGGGAGGCTTTAGGGTAAATTGAGCAGATCACCAAAACTTTAGGAATCGGAGGACACCATGAACGGCTTATTTAGCTGTGCTTGGTGGTGTTTCATACTGTAATCATTTAGCTATTTGGTTGTATGTCTCATTTCTTAACAAGATAAAAATTGTATCTTTTTCTCAGGAAGGCAAAACAGTGATATAAAGAGTTGACAGGGTAACAGTTCACTCTACTACAAATAGATATCTCCATTTTGTGTCAACATGTCTCTGAAAAATGACAGATATTCTTAGCTGCTTCTTCTACTAACCCACAGTCGCCTCCTTAAGTAACGTAAACTTGGGATATGTCAGGAGATCAGGATGTACACGACGGGCACAGAGCGCCCTAAAGAGCAGCTGATACGGAGCCAGGCTTCTGAACCATCATACCGAAGGTCATTTTCTGTATACACTGAGCCTAAGAAATGTGTGCAGCTCCTCACTTTGATTTCACAAAGCAGACAAGCTGCTGTAGAAATTGTCAGTCATCATCTGTTTCTGCCCATTTTCCACATTCCTGTGCCAATCATCAGAAAGAAAATTACATATACACTTTATGACTCCTGAACTGACAAAAATTTGCTGCTGTGGAAATACTTGCATGGTTCTGTAACAATGAGTAAACCCAGAAGTAGAAGTATATTTTAAAGAAAAAACAAAAAAAAGGAGTTATCAGTGAGTTGCCAATTTCATGACCACCACTTTGACTTAACTTTTTTGGTCCTGGGGCATTCTTTCCATTTTCCAAAAGCTTTCTCATTACTTATTAGGAGGGTTTAGCCAGAAACTCAGAAGGCATAAGCTGTTCAAAAAGGTCACAGTATGTTTTTCTTGAGTTTCATTCAGCAGCAAGGAATTTTCTGGTTGTTTTAATTGGTAGCTGGCTTCCCAGTAGTTTTCCAATGCAGTCATACTACTTCACTTAATTTAAAAGACATCCATTTCTGTGTCTTTCACACATCTACTGAATCTCTCCTACTTCCCCTAAGGAGTAAGTAAGGTGGCCACTGTGTCTCCAGGCCTTAGTCCTTTGTGCTCTTAGCTCTCTGTGCTCTTTAATTCCATTGGCCAAGACCAATGAGATGCACAAAAAGGCTGGATCTGCAGCATTCATTCCTTAAACCAACCTGTCTCACCAATCTTTTATCTTACTATGTAAGCCCTCCAGTGCCAATCCACCCCTGGAATAATAAGAATATCTCTTCTCTTGTTGCCTTCTGCCTTCCCCTCCCCACCCCTGCATCTTCTCCTGGGACCTAAGAGGGTGTTTCCCAATGGCTATAATAATAACAGGCAGTATTTATTGAGCATTCTCAAGCATTTCCCAGACAATTCAAGGACTTTACACGTAGAGCAGGCCTAGGTATTGACACCTCTGCTGCTGCTTCTATGCCATCACTCCCATGCCGTCAGGGGCTGAGACCCCAAACCAAAAGTTCTCCTGGGGAAGAACTTTTAATTGCCAGACTTAGCAAATAGAATTACAGAAATCCCAGTGAAACTTGAATTTCAGATAAACAATGGGAAAAAATTTAGTGTAAGCATGTCCCAAATATTGCATGAGAGGTACTTATATTTGAAAATGATGTATTGTTTATATATCCTTGCTTCTCCCAAACCAGGTCACTGGCTCTACCTCACTTTCGAGCTTTCTGTGATAACTCACTCCCAAAACATGGGGAAATGAGTCTTCAAAAAGCTCTCCTCGGAATAAACAATATAAAAATTCCTTGATTGTACAATTCTAGGTGTGTCCAGGAAGCCCATGTGCAAACGTAGGTTTGGAGGCAGCACGTTATAGCAGCAAGCACGCGGGCTTTGGAACAGAACAGGTCTGTGTTGCCTGACAGCCCTACCACTACTGCCTGTAGGACTCTGGGTAAGGGCTTTAATCCTCCTATGACGCAGTGTCCTCCTTTATAGTAAAAAGAGAATAAGACTTAAATTGTAAGGTTGTGCATTAGTTTTCTAGGGCTGCTGTAACAAAGTACCACAAACTGGGTGCCTTAAACAACAGAAATGAGTTGTCTCAGAGTCTGGAGGCTGGAAGTTTGGAATCAAGGTGTTGGCAGGGCTGGTTCCTCCTGAGGCTGTGAGGGAAGGGTTTGCTCCAGGTCTCTGTCCTCAGATAGTAGACAGCTGTCTTTATATTCACATGGCATTCTTCCTGTTTGTGTCTCTGTGTCCAAATTTCCCCTTTTTTTAAGAAGGATACCAGTCATTTTGGATGAGGGTCTTCCCTGATACATCATCTTGACCTAATTACCTTTCTAAAGACTATATCTCCAAATAAGGTCCCACTTTGAGGTACTGTGAGTCTGGGCTCCAGTGTATCTTTTGGGGGGAGCAAAATTCGACTCATAACAGGTTGCCAAAAGAATGGAATATGGTAACTTATAGGAGGCACCTAACAGAAACTCTGGATTATAAGAAATACTTAATAAATAGCAGCTTTTATAGTTATTATTAACAGTTCTGTGTTCTGTTGTTTTGTAATGATCTTATGAATACACAGTTACTCTCTGGGATTAATGGACACTAATGGACACATATATAGAAGGTCTAGGTGGGGAAAATGTGTAAGTATCTGGAAAATGTTAGACATAAGAATCAAATATTGAGGACTTCCCTGGTAGTGCAGTGGTTAAGAATCCACCTGCCAATGCAGAAGACCCAGGTTCGAGCCTTGGTCCGGGAAGATCCCACATACCATGGAGCAACTAAGCTTGTGAGCCACAACTACTGAGCCTGTGCTCTAGAGCCTGCGAACCACAACTACTGAGCCCACGCACATAGAGCCCATGCTCCGCAACAAGAGAAGCCTCTGCAGTGAGAAGCCAGCATGCCGCAACGAAGAGTAGCTCCTGCTCACCACAACTAGAGAAAGCCCGCACGCAGCAACAAAGACCCAACGAGGCCAAAAATAAATAAATAAATTTATTTTAAAAAAAGAATCAAATATTGAGAATAAAGGACTTTATGTTTCTGTACGTGTTTGGGGTAGAGCGGAGAGAAAGAGCAGGGACATAAGATAGATGGTGAATAGAGGTGATAGGATTTAACTATCCAGACTGACACATGTTGAATTAACACTCCATTTTACTTCACTTTGAAAACGGAGTCAGAGAGAGACAGAATCAAAGTTTACCCTTGAACAATACAATCTGCCAGAAACAGTCAGAATCATTGTGTTTTTTAGAGCAAAAAAAAAGTCATCAGAGAACCAGTCACTCGATTCTGATGACAGAAAAAGTCAGACTGTAATTATTCTACAAACAGCATTACTTGGAAAATGTTTACTAAAGCAACAGTTTCAAGCCTCTGTGGGATTTAAAAGTGGTGCATTTTCTGTGGCACCTTTCATTTCAATGTATTATTTGAAGAGAGATTCTCACTGCTAATAAAACTAGAAAGGAGAAAATTGCATTTGTTAGTTCGTGAAGAGAAACACCCCGTTTGATCTTGGACATTTCCCTCCAGGATACCCTCCGTGAGTCTGGGTTACTAAGACAACACAGTGGAATGTGTGGCAGGGAGGTTGGGTCTTCAGTACCATGAAGAAGGGTGATTATTTAAGGAGTCTGGCCTCCATTAAGAATAGAACAAGAGGGGGCTTCCCTGGTGGCACAGTGGTTAAGAATCCGCCTGCCTATTCAAGGGACATGGGTTCAATCCCTGGGCCGGGAAGATCCCACATGCCACGGAACAGCTAAGCCCGTGCGCCACAACTACTGAGCCTGCGCTCTAGACCCTGCGAGCCACAACTACTGAGCCCACGTGCCACAACTACTGAAGCCCATGTGCCTGAGAGCCCGCGCACCGCAATGAAGAGTAGCCCCTGCTCGCCACAACTAGAGAAAGCCCACGTGCAGCAACGAAGACCCAACGCAGCCAAAAATAAATAAATTAAATAAATAAATTTTTTAAAAAAGAAGAAGAACAAGAGGAAATATGTTTGATTTGCAGAAGAAAGGATTTAGGCTGGATCCAAATACTCTCTGTATTGGTAATCAGTAAAATAGATGCCCAAGAGAGGCTAAGTAATACCACTCCTAAGGAGATCTATAAAATTATGTTAGAAATTGTATTGTTAATAGTATTTGAAAATCGTAAGGCCTTATGAATCTTCTATCCAGCATATGAGATTTGCATAGTGTAATGCAGCCTGAGGCTCTCATGTGTTTGCAGATTCTCAGGGTTTTATTTCCCATCTCCTTTCCCCCATAGGTCAGGCTAAACAGAAGAGTTTCCTTTAAGTCTTGCTTTGGGAGGGGATAAATGTTTTCAGTTCTCCCCTTTCACAGATGTATAGTAATTCAAGGGTTCTTTATTTGGGGGTGTCAGGTCCAAATTTCTGCCCCTCATGAACCCCAAAATTCGCCTCCTGTACTTTCATAGACATTAAAACTCAAACCCATTGTTAAACCCAGAACAGTCAAAATATCAGTTTCTGGAGTATTTCCCTTACTTTCCTATTAGCACTTAAAAGCATACTTGTTATATTTTTGTCCAGTACATCTAAGTGATTTGTAGTAAGAGGGTTTTCAGATTATCTAATCAGCACTATTAGTAGCAGTGAAAGTCCTGTGTTGTTTTTCACGTATTTATAGTTTGAACATTTCGTTCTTATTTTTTGTCAAGATTCCTTTGTGTATGTAGTCACTTCTGAATGTGAACTTGCTTGATAACCACTTCTGATCGTGTATAGACTTACACTGAAAATACCTTCTTAGGCAAAGTGAAAAGAAGATTTGTGCAAGGTCAGCTTCAGGTTGCCCTCCCTCGGGTTTCAGGTTTGAATTCGGACTGTCTGGAGGGCCTAGATTCCCTAACAAAATAGTTTGAAATGCAGTCTCAGGCCGATAACAATCCTGGAGTCTTCCATAAAAGTTATTAAAAGCCTTCTCTAGAAAGGTGTACTTTCAGCCCTACACAGAATTCCTATAGGTAGTCTCACCAAAACGAACTTGCTATTCTAAATTACAAAATACATGAAAGAAACAATCCAGAATCATCAGCATTAACAACCTGTATAATTAGACCTTAAGAACTTCAGGAAAAATATTTTAAGTACATTTAAAATTGTTAAAGAGAAAAAGCAAACGTTGCTGAAATATTTACAAGGAGTAGTTTTTCAAGCCTACAAAGGGGTTAACTTGTAGGCTCTCCCATAGGTCATTTTACTTATGAAGTAACTCAGGGCCAGAGTTCCGCTTATGGGCAGGAGGGCACTCTGTTATTTTCAGGCCACCCTCTGCACATGCTAAGGTTCAGTGAACAGAACTAAACTTGGGAACGGGAGCCACTGCTGGCCTTCAGTCATGGGCCACTGAGCAAAGGGAAATTTAAATCTGTATTCCAGCTGAAGTCAAGTTTGGAAAGCAAACTGATTAATTCCAAAAGGGTAGAAAGAGTGAGGATCAAGTGAACGAGAAGCAAGACAAAAGCCAGTGAATTTAGGAGGTGGACAAGGTGCTGTTCCTTCAGGCAAAAGCATGCAAGTGGAAGCAACCTTCATAGGTCACCTGCACAGGAGGCTGTGGTTGGGAACTAGCTTGGGGGATATTCAGAAGTGTTGTTTGGACTGTGAAGTAAGGCCAGATCTGCTGAAAGAAATCTAATTTCAGAAAGACTGTGTCTGCTAGGGTGTTAATAGGAGATTCTAATCCCTGGAACTATACATATTTAACTGGGCTTGGTTTCTCCTGCCTCTGCCCCAGGAACTTCTGTCCTTTGTTATGTGGGTGTTGGACACAAAGCTACCAGAGACTCTGTCTCAGCTGATCAGCTTCCAGATGAATGGGACAGAAATGTTTCTCAGAACTAGAATTGGGCCGGAATGTCATAATGAAAAGAAATAGGCTGAAGTCATGTGATAGCTACTTGCATCCACATTTAAGTGTCTGGAATTTTTGGTACCTGTTTTTAGGGTACAGAATGGAATAAATAGGATACAGTTAAATAAATAAAATCAATTCAAACTGCTTTTGAGTAAGAAATTTCCAGTTTTCCAGAGACGAAAGAGCTGTCTTCATGAATGAAATCCAACTCAAAGGTAAAAGCCAGATTAGCATAACTTGATGTGTGTGTGGGATATGTCTATGAGTTGGAAACAGTCTAGTTGAACAGGGATAATTTAGAGCCAGTTTCCAGGGGGTCTAGAAAATCATCAAGCAGCTGTTTTTTTCTCGCTTCCTTCTACCCTCCTTCCCTCCCCCTCCTCCCCTTTCTCCCCTCTCCGTCTTCCCCGTGTCCTCCCCCTCTTTCCGTCCTGGTTGCTCCTTTTCTCTCAGCATCTGCCTTTGCAGACAACCTCTCAACCCCGACGTCTGCATCTGCCACAGAGAGTTTTGCTGCCCTGCACCCTCTGTTTCCGGGTCAGCCTGTGTCGGGTGTTAAATCAGATGCCCCTTGCAGCCTGAGGCAGGGATGAAGGAGGTCGAAATAATCAGTCCTAAAAGTGATGGAAAGGTAGAGAGTGGAGTTGCCTTTTACCTCCTTGAATAAAAGTGGAGCTGCCCTTCGCCCCATGGGGTAATTGTCAAGCTACTCTGTGTGTTTAAGGGCAGTGGGCACCCAGGTCTCTCTGTGATGCTCTGTGCAGTTCCATGGAACACTTCCCCGTTTCTCTCAGATTATGTCGAGGCTGGTGGTCTTTGTTATGGCTCATGGTTAGTGATTCTTCTGGAGGTTGAGTGAGGAATTCTTTTCCTCACAGTATGGTGAAGGGCAGGGGGGATGTCCCCTTTACAGATAATAGGAACCATGAAAGTGAAAGTTAGACTCAATACTTTGCAGGTAGAATTCTGTTTTTCTTCCCATTTCACTCTATATGTTATTTTTTTCCAGCTCCAGAAGCTAACAGATAAAAAAGCAGTTTGGGCTTAGGTAGTGCCTTTTTTAGAATGGCATTTACAACACAGTTTGCGTGCTCTGAGGAATATTATATCCGAAAAAATAAGGAATTCATACTAAATAAATTTGAGAAATAATTAACAAAGTAAAGCAGGATCCTTTACTGTAGGACTTCTCAGATCCTTCAATATGCTAATGGCATTGGTTTTCCCAAATTTTTTGACCATCAGAAAAGCAGCCACAGGGACTTCCCTGGTGGTCTAGTGGTTAAGACTCCACGCTTCCAATGCAGGGGCTGTGGGTTCAATCCCTGGTCAGGGCACTAAGAGCCCACATGCTGTAGGGTGCGGCCAAAAAAAAGTAAAAAAAAAAAAAAAAAAAAAAAAAAGCAGCCGCAGAAACAAAAGCTTTTAAGTTTGTTTCTGCCAATGCAATTTTCCCTACTCTCTTGACCCAAAGGTTCATCTGATGCTGTGCTTGACCAAGACACTGCCCCCCCACACACCCCGCTCCAGACCTTCCCTTCTCTACTCTGTTTTATGACACAGGGGCCAAGACTCTGGAGACCATCCTCTGTGCTGGTCAGCTGGTTTCCTACTGATGCACCCAAGAGGGAGACTGGGCAGCGGAAGGGAGAGGGGTTTTCCTTCTTCCCTTTTGTTTGCTGCTTCTGGGTGTCAGCCTGTCAATGGCTCGTCACCAGGCAGCAGTGGCTGGTTGTTGTCTTCAGCCTCTCTCCATGGTCCCAGAACCTCACTGCAATCCATCTGAGGTAGCAGTGGTCCCAGGGAGTCAGAGCCCCAGATCCAAGAGGCCTCTCCTCCCACCTCCTGAGGTACCACTGTTACTGAACTCAGGTTCGGCTGCTTGCTGCTCAAAAGCCAATCATTGGAGAGGCAAGTGTCAGTAGAGGGGAAAGGTGCTTTAATCAGAAAAGCTGGCAATCTGGGGAGAAGGTGGACTTGTGTCCAGAGACCAGCTATGAAGATTCTACTCAGCCATGACAGTCTTTAAAGGGAAAAATGTGGGGAGGAG
Source organism: Physeter macrocephalus (assembly GCF_002837175.3). Classification (NCBI taxonomy): domain Eukaryota; kingdom Metazoa; phylum Chordata; class Mammalia; order Artiodactyla; family Physeteridae; genus Physeter; species Physeter macrocephalus. Next base: position 102,497,633 of record NC_041222.1, on the reverse strand, counting down.
GAGAATCTCAGGGAATCGTCAAGGCAGGAGGTTGGGTTCTGCATCTCCATTGCGTGCAGACTGGCTGACTCCCTCTTCACATGTCATCTTGTCCGAGTGATCTGCCAGCAGGATTGCTAAGGGGGCTACTGGGGGTAGAGAGCTAGTCATTCTTTAACTACTTCATTCTTCAGTCTTCTTTTTATCTAGGAAAAGAATCAACAGGTCAGGCAAGGCATGGTGTGCATTCAGGAGAGCATAAGTCAGGATGTAGTTTCTATTGGTTAATGATCTCATTCCTATAATTCGGTTTTTAAGGTTAAAGAGGGACAGAAATGAGTAAACAGGAAAGGGGCAAGAGAGCTGCTTTCAATTCCCCACTGTTAAACATCATCCCATTTCTGTGGGATTAGGGGCAAATGTCCATCTTCTATAACTGATTCATGCTGACATTGGGCGCCTTCTCAAGAGTGGAAGATGTCAACATGGGTCTGTAGCATCTCTTTGCTGACAATTCTAGGTGCCCGTTTACATGTACGGGCAGAGCAAGCTATAATTATTTTGATGCCACAAAGGTACAGATTATTATGAGCAATAATATTAATCCCATTCTCTTGAGGCCGGTTCTTGGAATTGTGCTAGCCACAGATTTCAGTGCTGCTCAGGATGGAGCAGCTTGTGTCGTGCCCTCCGGTGGCTGTTACAGTATCTGTAAAACAGCTCAGGAATGCCCATCAGACACTGAGTCTGTGACTCTGTTGTCCTAATCATTAACTACTTGAGACTATGCTTTTGTGACTCAGGGAGGCCTGGGAGACGAGCTTTTCCACAAACAAGAGGCAGTGGACATAGGGGCCGTTTGTACTTGTGGGGACAGGGCTGCGGGGTTCGCTGCGTTCCACCAGCAGTGGCTCAGCCGGGCCCTACCCTGAGACCTGGGTCCCAGCCCTATGTGGCCCTCAATCAACTTCCAGGTCTGGTGACTCCAACTCTTCCCCAAGAGTGGAAGCTGCTCCTACCTATCTCTGTATCATAGTGTCCTGTTTTGCTTTTTTCGTCTTCTAAGGTCTGTAACAGACTTCCTGTATCAAATCCCCTCTGTTGCAATACCTAGTGTGGTGTCTGTCTTCCTGACTCGACCTTGATGGAAAAAGAATGCACATGAGAGCTTCCCCTGCAGAGGAGTGTCTTTGGAGACGGAAGGAGGGTGGGAGAGTGGGTAGAGTGGGCAGGGAGGAAACTCCTGGAATTCTTTCCTTGAATCTAAAGCAGTGTTTTCCAAACCTTACAAGTTTAAGTGAACTCAAATGAATTTAATCTAGGAAATTTCACAGCATGCCTTGAGATAGTAGGAGACATTCTGGGGTGCTATTAAAATAGAATTATGAATTGCTTTCTCATCTCTTAAGTTACTCAGCAATTTTAGTAAAAGTGGAATGAAATGTCTCTGCACGACTGTATCTGCCACACCTATAAACCGCAGATTAGTCATTCCAAGACAGTGGAAGAAGACACTTAGTAGAGGGTTGGAATTGGGAGTAAAACACAAGCAGTACCTTCCAAATGGAACCTCCAAAGATACATTTTTTAATATTTGGTTTTAAAAAATAACTAAACTAGGGCTTCCCTGGTGGCGCAGTGGTTAAGAATCCACCTCCCAATGCTGGGAACACAGGTTCGAGCCCTGGTCCGGGAAGATCCCACATTCCACGGAGCACCTAAGCCCGTGCGCCACAAACTACTGAGCCTGCGCTCTAGAGCCCGTGTCCCGCAACAAGAGAAGCCACCGCAATGAGAAGCCTGCACACCGCAACGAAGAGTAGGCCCCGCTCGCCGCAACTAGAGAAAGCCCGCGTGCAGCAGCGAAGACCCAAAGCAGCTAAAAGTAAATAAATAAAAAACAAAACAAAAAACACTAAACTAAGTTCTAGTTCTCAAATATGGATGATCATTAGAATCATCTGGGGGAGGATTAAAAATACAGAGTGCAGAAACTGACCCTATGGCCAGGATTCAGACTCTCCCAGTTTGGGGCCCCGGAACTGGTATTTTTTGAAACCTCATGTGAACAAGGGGTTCTGATGATAATCAACAGGTTTAGGATCCATTATTATATAGAATTTTAAATTTTCTTTCTGAGAAGCCTGCACACCGCAACGAAGAGTAGGCCCCGCTCGCCGCAACTAGAGAAAGCCCGCGTGCAGCAGCGAAGACCCAAAGCAGCTAAAAGTAAATAAATAAAAAACAAAACAAAAAACACTAAACTAAGTTCTAGTTCTCAAATATGGATGATCATTAGAATCATCTGGGGGAGGATTAAAAATACAGAGTGCAGAAACTGACCCTATGGCCAGGATTCAGACTCTCCCAGTTTGGGGCCCCGGAACTGGTATTTTTTGAAACCTCATGTGAACAAGGGGTTCTGATGATAATCAACAGGTTTAGGATCCATTATTATATAGAATTTTAAATTTTCTTTCTTTTTTTTTTTTTTTTTAACACTTAGATTCAGAATTCAGTCTTTTGGGTTTTTTTCCACTAAAGGTCTGAGCGAGGAGCAGAGCTGACATTCTCTATCCTGGTGGGGGCAGTTGGAGGAGACAGAAAGCAGTGGAGCTCCCCTCTGAGACTGGCTTTTGAAGGGCTTTTGATCATCTCCACCCCCTGCCAGAGCCAATCACGGATGTCAGAGCCCAGGCAGCTGTGGCAGCTCAGTTTCCATGGCAACAACGCCTCTGTCAGGAAGCTGGGATTCCCTGATCCCTGGGCCTTTCCCCCATCAGCGCTGAGCTTTTCCCAGTTGTGGGATCCTAAGAATGACCAGGCATCTGGCTCCTTCAAGAAACAGCCCCAAATGTCCATAGATCCCGCCAGGAGCTTATCAAGTCCCTGGAAAAGGAAATAAAGGAAAGAACATAGCCAGGGTCAGCAGCAAGAAGGAGTCTCATTTACCTGTAGCCGGGTCAGTTTTCTTGCTTGGTGACTTTGAAATGAAATACAGAGCAGAGGAGAGCCTCAGTATGAAAAACAAACCAACAAGCAAACAAACAACCACCGTTTATGAAAAGAGTGCAGAAGGGTGTCCCCTCTTCCTGCTGCCTCCTGGACACCTGTTGCAGCATTGAGGAAGTCAGGAACTTTCTGCTCACAGCCAGAGGAAAGGACACCAGGTCTGTTAAGATCAAGAAAAATAAGGATCACGTGAAGGTGGGAGTTGGGTGCAGCGGTGCCCTTTACACAGTGGGTGTCACGGACCAAGGGAAGGCAGAGAAAAGAGGCAGCCCTGACCTGGGGCTGCAGCTGAAGCCACCAGTCCCTCTGATTTAAGTATATTAGAATTTCAAAAATTCAAACAAACTAATTTTTAAAGGGATGAAGAGGCTGCTTGTCTTCCAGCTGAGCCGGCCGGTCACCTGTGCCGCCCAGCGTGGCTGATGTTGGTGGGGACTTAGTGCGGAAGAGCGGGTCCTGGATGTGATCCGGAAACTCACCAGGCATGTGGCTTCGCAGTAGTGGAGTGTGTCGACATGAACAATCCTTAGCACGTTGGGTGATTCGAGTGCTCTTTCATGATTCCCTCTCATTTTACCCCCTTGCTATTTCCACACGCCACAGGAATCCCTCATTCGCCTCTGAATTATGTGCCGCTGGAGACAGATGCTCGGACCTCCCACTCAGGCGGGGCAGTCCCAGCACCGCCAACTCACAGGACCTATTGTTCATCCCTTCCTTACCCGGTGCTGTCACCGCAGCCCGGCGCTGCAGCCCAGCCGGGAGGGCAGGAAACGAGTCCCCCGACAGCCATCCATCACGCTCGTAAACGCTCTGTATTTTACTAAGTTCCATCAAAGCTCACGTACACACCGAAGCAAAACAATCCTCTTCTATGCATTCTTTTTTTCTCAACCTATATGCAGCCCACAGACGCGCATGAAATATTCGCGGGTGTGTGCTGGGAGCGCTTGAGGCCCTGCGCGCATCTGTGCAGTGGTGCACGTGCGCACCAGGCCGCGTGCCAGGGCGCACAGGACCCCTGGTGCCGGGTGGGACCGCCTCCTTCACAGGCTGCACATGGAGGCTGAGCTGCTCCTAGGCTTGGATCCTCATGAATCAATCTTTGGCAGTTTCCTCCCCAGCGTGCCATGTGTTGGTTTTTTGTTTGTTTGTCTTTTTCCTTTTAATAAGCATTTTTTAAAAACTGAAGTGTAGTTAATTTACAATGTTGTGTTAGTTTCAGGTGTACAGCAAAGTGGTTCAGTGATATATATGTATAATATAAATATATTACATATATATAATTTTTCAGGTTCTTTTCCATTATTGCTTATTGCAAGATACTGACTGTACTTCCCTGTGCTATACAGTAGGTCCTTGTTGGTTATCTGTTCTGTATATAGTAGCGGGCACATCCCATGTGTTGGTTTTAACTGCCTCACTCATCTTGGCATCTCCAAAGACTGTGTGATGAGTTGGTGTCCCAGCTGCTGCTGGCTCTCTCCTCCCCCTCGTGTGCTCCCACACCCAGATTCACCGGGAGCGTTTATCGCTCAGTAAACGATAAGGGATTCCTTCCGCGAGTCCAGGAAGACACGAAAGGCAGCTGTCTTTTGTGTTAACATCAACTCCGGCTCTCCTCCCCGTCTTCTTTCTACTTGTAGGCCCTCTGCCCACTCACTTTAGAAAAGAAGCAAACGTTACCCGAGCTTCCCAGATATGTAAGATACCCGGAGCAACAAACACACAGTGTGTGTCAGAACCACACAGTTTGGCATCCTCTCCTTGTTTTTAATCAACGGCTGCTTCCCATCTAGGTTTCGCCTTGTGAAACTCATGAGAAATATGAAGCCATCACCTCAGCTTCAGACTGAGTGTTCTGAGGAGTCCTAGAGGGCAGATGGGACAGGAATTTGAAGGCTGTCTCTCCATCTCCTTGGATCCTGTCAGTATGCGTCTCTTAGCCCAGTGCTTGGTGCATCGCGGTGCACATTTGAAGTGTCAGCTTAGAAAAGTACCAAGAGTGGTAGTTTTGAAGCTAACGAGAAGTACCTGCAGATTCCTTTCTCATTCAGCTCGAGGATTTTCTAATCTCTTTCAGTGTAAATCCTCTTGACTGGAGTGAGGCTTCTAATATTACCTCTTACGATGAGTGCTTTTCAGACCCCTTAGAAGGCATCCTATAGTCGAGAACAAGAGAGAATTACCACAGAACAGGAGGGAAATGATACAGGTCTTGTATCAACAGGGTTGGACAACAATGATGAAATTCCACATTTTTATCTAGAATCATCCTGGAATGATTAAGGCTGAGAAGACATGAGGAAGGCCAGGGGACCGTCCCGTTAACAGCCTGTGGTGCCAGCATCCAGAACAACCTGCATGTGCTGGTCACCTGTCTTTGGAGAGTGAGCCCCCAGATGCAGGGAGGCTGGAGAGAGCAGCGTCTGTGTCTCGTCTCCAGACATCTAGGGGAGAATTCGTGTCCTGGGGTGATGCTTTTGCCTTGCCTTTATTGATGACTTTCTCCTCTGAATTCTCACATTACTTTTTTTTTTAAATTAATTTTTATTGGCATATAGTTGCTTTACAATGTTATGTTAGTTTCTGCTGTACAGCAAAGTGAATGAACTATATGTATACATATACCTCCTCCGTTTTAGATTTCCTTCCCATGTAGGTCACCACGGAGCACTGAGTAGAGTTCCCTGTGCTATACAGCAGGTTCTCATTAGTTATCTATTTTATACACAGTAGTGTCTATGTGACAGTCCCAATCTCCCAATTCCTCCCACCTCCCCTCCCCCCTTGGTGTCCATACATTTGTTCTCTACGTCTGTGTCTCTGTTTCTGCTTTAATCTTCATGCATAGTTTATATGATCCGTGCAGTGTGATGATACGCCGTTAGCTTTCTCTCTGCATTTAGAGGACAGAGTTTGTTCTTAGGGCCACACTGACTTGCAGCAGTCATTGTGGGTGATCTGTCTCCATCTATCCCGCCCTAAGCATTCTCTACATGAGAGGTCAGCAAATATTTTCTGTAAAAGGCCAGTGTGTTTGGTTTGAATGTTTGTGTCTCCCCAAAATTCAGATGTTGAAACTTGATGTCCAAGTGATGGTATTTGGAGAGGAGAACTCTGGGAGGTGACTGGGTCATGAGGGCAGAGCCCTCAGAAGGGGCATTGGGGCCCCCTCAGAGGGCTCCCTTGCCCCTTCTCCACGTGACACACAGCCAAAAGGTGGCTGTCTCTGAACCAGGATATGGGCTCTCTCCAGACACTGAATATGCCCGCGCCTTGACCTCAGACTCCGCAGCCTCTAGAACTGTGAGAAAGAGATGTCTGTTGTTTACAAGCCTCCCAGTTTATGGTATCTTATTAAAGCAGCCCAGGGACTTCCCTGGTGGCGCAGTGGTTGAGAATCCACCTGCCAATGCAGGGCACACGGGCTCAATCCCGGGTCTGGGAAGATCCCACATGCCACGGAGCATCTAAGCCCGTGCGCCACAACTACTGAGCCTGCGCTCTAGAGCCTGCGTGCAGCAACTACTGAGCCTGCCTGCCACAACTACTGAAGCCGGCACACGGGCTCAATCCCGGGTCTGGGAAGATCCCACATGCCACGGAGCATCTAAGCCCGTGCGCCACAACTACTGAGCCTGCGCTCTAGAGCCTGCGTGCAGCAACTACTGAGCCTGCCTGCCACAACTACTGAAGCCCACACACCTAGAGCCTGTGCTCTACAACAAGAGAAGCCACCACAATGAGAAGCCCACGCACCACAACAAAGTGTAGCCCCCGCTCGCCACAGCTAGAGAAAGCCTGCGTGCATCAACAAAGACCCAATGCAGCCAAAAATAAATTAAAAAAAAAAAAAAAAGCAGCCCAAACAAACTAAGACAGCCAGACAGGACACATTTAGGCTTTGTGAACCACATGGTCTCTGTTGTAACAGCTCTGCTCTGAGAGAAAGCAGCCAGACACAATCATATGTAAATGAGCAAGGCTGTGTTACAATAAAACTTTATTGACAAAACAGGCTGAGGGCCAGAAGCAGTCCTTGGTAATAGTTTGATGATTGCTGGTCTAAGTCAATGCCAGTCATCCCATTTCCCTTATTAGTGATCAGACCAGGCAGGCATGTGTATGTGTGACCTTATCCTGGTCAGGAAACAGGAGGGGACATCTGGTGCGGGCCTCGGGAAAAGGCTTCCTTGATTCTAAGACCTTGTCCCTTATTTCCCTCTGGACCTTGCTGTGTTGGGAGCAGCCATCATACTCCCCGGCTGAGGATGGCCCAACACTGGAAGGAGGACAAGGCTGAGAGGAGCACAAAGAGGAGAGAGACCCTGACATTCTCACCCAAGCCCACTCTGCTCTGGTCTCCAAACTATGCAGATTAATCGATGTCCTTCTTGGATAAGCCAGTTAGCCTTTTTGTTTGCAAGAAAGCATATTAATTGATACAGCTCTACCCCTGAAATGTTTAAAATGATGTTAAATTGATGTAAATCGAATCTGGCTTCTCCTTGGGGAAAAATTATATACTTCATACTACATTTCTGATAAAGAGCCCAGTGTCCAACTTTTTACAAAAATGATAAAAAATGCCATGTTGAGTCAAACATACATGGCATGTTTCTAGAAAGTTGTTTTTACAGTGCATATAACTGATGACTAGGACAGAATACAGTGAGTCGCTTCAAATTCGCATGAGATGAAGTTCTCGTCTTACATCTTCATAATTCCTATGTCTTAGTGCAGGAAATACCGTAAACACTCACTCAGGTCACAGAATTGACTGGGATTTTTAGGGAACATTTCACAAGACTCTTTGAGGAGAATTTTAAGGATATTTGGGTCCACATGATAAATTTAAAGAGTGTAAAGGGGTCCAGAACCACTGACTTGGAAGTATACTTCATGAAACATGAAAATACGGGAAATATGATGTCAGGGGGTAAAAAGCAGAACACTGAAGTGGACACGCAGGGACTCCAACTATGTAAAAAATATATGTGCACAGGAAAGGAATAGGATGAAACTATTAAATAATAATAATTTAGGTAATTCAAGTTTTATTTTCATAAAATTTCCAAGTTTTCAATAATAAAAAATGTTTTGCTTCTATAATCGGGAAGAATAAAATTTCAGTACTGACCACAGAGCACACACGTTTGCCTTATGACAGTGGCTGCCACCAAAAGAACATCATTCCTTTTATAAGTTGTGTATAAAGATTTAATATGCCTGACTATAAGACAGTGAGATTTTTAAATAAAGAAACTCCAGAATCAAATGAATGTATTTCTTCCTGGTAGTTCCTTTAGGAGACGATATGCTTATTCAAATGACGTTTTTTGGAGCTCCTATGGAAGAACTGTCTGTGAAGAGTCGGCCACAGAAGAAATGGATCTCCTATCTCTATCGAGGCATAGCATTCTCTCTCCTCCCTCCTCAGCCAGCTTCAGCTAATGGTTTGTGTGCTTGTTGACACTGACCTTCAGCGCCATTGGGAAGGGCTGTGGGGTCATGTGCAGGGGTGGAGCCCAGAAGCGCCCTCAGTCTCCATGTAAAAGCAGGTCTCTTTGTGGATTCTGAGATCCTTTAGGAGTTAGCATAGGTTTACTTGGCTGTACCCTATAAAGGTGAATTAAAAGAAAGTGAGGAATTAATTGCACTTTCCTTTTTATTTTTATTAATTTTTAATTTTAATTTTTTTAACATCTTTAATGGAGTATAATTGCTTTACAATAGTGTGTTAGTTTCTGCTTTATAACAAAGTGAATCAGCTGTACATATACATATATCCCCGTATCTCCTCCCTCTTGCGTCTCCCTCCCACCCTCCCTATCCCACCCCTCTAGGTGGTCGCAAAGCACCGAGGTGATCTCCCCGTGCTATGCGGCTGCTTCCCACTAGTTATTTATTTTACGTTTGGTAGTGTATATATGTCCATGCCACTCTCTCACTTCGTCCCAGCTTACCCTTCCCCCTCCCCGTGTCCTCAAGTCCATTCTCTACATCTGCGTCTTTATTCCTGTCCTGCCCCTAGGTTCATGGAACCAGTTACTTTTCTTTTTTTTTTTAGATTCCATATATCTGACACAATTTTCTAACTAGAGAATCCAAGAGAATCAACTGTAGAAATAGACTGATTAATAATAGGGCTTAGACTATCACTACTTAATGCTAAAGGCAATGAATATTCAATCAATAAATCATGGGGCTATTTGAAAAATAATTTCTTTTTTTGGCTGAGTAATATTCCATTGTATATACGTGCCACATCTTCTTTATCCATTCATCTGTCGATGGACACTTAGGTTGCTTCCATGTCCTGGCTATTGTAAATAGAGCTGCGATGAACATTGTGGTACATGTGTCTTTTTGAGTTATGGTTTCCTCAGGGTATATGCCCAGTAGTGGGATTACTGGGTCATATGGTAGATCTCTTCTTACTTTTTTAAGGAACCTCCATACTGTTCTCCATAGTGGCTGTATCAGTTGACGTTCCCACCAACAGTGCAAGAGGGTTCCCTTTTCTCCACACCCTCTCCAGCATTTATTGTTTGTAGATTTTTTGATGATGGCCATTCTGACTGGGTTGTCTTTTCGTCTTGTTTATGGTTTTCTTTGCTGTGCAAAAGCTTTTGAGTTTCATTAGGTCCCATTTGTTTATTTTTGTTTTCATTTCCCTTTCTCTAGGAGGTGGGTCAAAAAGGATCTTGAAGTGATTTATGTCATAGAGTGTTCTGCCTCTGTTTTCCTCTAAGAGTTTGATAGTGTCTGGCCTTACATTTAGGTCTTTAATCCATTTTGAGTTTGTTTTTGTGTATGGTGTTAGGGAGTGTTCTAATTTCATTCTTTGCACTTGCCTTTTTATCCCTACTCAGTACACAGCGCCATGCTGAGCACAAAGCAAAGGCTCAATTAATTGATGTTAACTGGGACATCTGTGACACTCTACAGAGTCACTCTAGCTGGGGACTGGATTGTCTGTGTTGACATCACTCAGCTAAAGAGAAGCTGGGAGTTATCAGCTCGTTTAGACTCATAGGTGATTCAATTTTCCCAAATAGCCTAAAACTCGGTCTCTTACTGGGGTGACAAACTGCCTAGTTTGCCAAGGATATTTCTCATTTTAGCACCAAAACTCATGCATCTCAGGAACCCCCTCGGATGCAGGCTGACTGAGGTGGTTGGTCACTCTATCCCCTGGTGACCCAACTTTATAATGATGCAACTTCTCTTTGTTTTAGTCTGACCTGGCTTCTCCAGCCAAGCCATTCACCCAAGGCTGGATGGAGGCATCCAGTGGCCCAGCCATCTGACCTCTGCTGTGTGTCATTGTCTTGCAGACAAACAAGCCAGAACAAAGGGATAAACTGCACAGAGACAGGGCCCTACACGTATAACCTGGTTATAATTTTCCTGGGAGAGTTTGGGTTCCTGGTTTATCCATCCATTCCTTAGTTATGTATGTATGTATGTATGTATATATTTATGGCTGCGTTGGGTTCCTGGCTTATCCGTCCACTGCTTATTTATTCATTTAGTTGTTTATTTATTTATTTATTTATTTATTTATTTTTGGCTGCCTTGGGACTTCGTTGCTGCTAGTGGGCTTTCTCTAGCTGTGGTGAGCGGGGGCTACTCATCGTTGCAGTGCGTGGGCTTCTCATTGCGGTGGCTTCTCTTGTTGTGGAGCATGGGCTCTAGGCATGTAGGCTTCAGTAGCTGTGGAACACGGGCTCAGTAGTTGTGGCTCGTGGGCTCTAGAGCCAGGCTCAGTAGTTGTGGCGCACGGGCTTAGTTGCTCCACAGCATGTGGGATCTTCCCCAACCGGGGCTCGAATCCGTGTCCCCGGCATTGGCAGGCGGATTCTCAACCACTGTGCCACCATGGAAGCCCCCGTCCACTCCTTGTAAAGAACAACTGCCTCTCAGCTTGGCTCATCACTTCTGTTTTGGCTGCGGCATACAGAAAGACAAACCGACCAGCCCAATATGACCCTTCTCAGAGCAAGGTTTTCTGCCAGGTTTTCACATGCTGGAAAACTTGTGTCCCTCGGAAAGAAACCCCAGCAAAATGAAGCCTAATTTTTATTTATTTTTGCATTCAGAGAGGAATGGCGATGTCTTCCATGTCCTAGACACATCTTAATTTGTGGATTTTTTTCTTATTTGACTCTCTTAATAGGAGGAAAGTATGCCAGGGCTGATTTATGGGTCTCCAGTGGTGCCAGGCATCATTTCACATGTGCACAGCTGCTCCACAGTAGTTTAACTTGGCGGATAGCATTAAACCCTGGAATTGTGTCATCTATTTGTACACGCGTACAATAGCCTCCTTGTGCAGGTTCTTCAAGAATCCTTGCAGGCATGGTTGAGACTGGGCGTTTAAGGAGTCTCACAGAGTGATTTATTCTGTTGGAAGGCTTTCAGAGTTTCCAGAATGAAGGATGAGATAGCATTTTGTGCCATCGATTAAGTTCCCCGGGGAATTAGAGTTGGGCTAATGTGGAGAGGCCTCAAGCCCACGGTGGGAACTCCCGTTTCAGTGGTCGTCCAGGCGATGTGGGACATGTGACTGCTGACAGCAGGCTGGCTTTCATTCTGACGTGTCGCAGGGAAGCAGCTAAAAGTGGGGGGCGGGGTGATCTAATGCAAGTTGCCGCGGGCGTAAATAACATGAGAAGCTCTGTTGACAGCAGAAAGTCCGGCCTCCGCAGTAGTTAACAAGGCTATCTTCAAATTCAAAGGGCCCTGACATTTGTCACAGTTGTCCTTTGTAGTCAAGGGTGCTACTGCGGACACCGTGTTTATCCCTGCAGCCGAGTGTGGCTGAAAATACCCGTGTGTGACAGATGATAAGGCCTTTCTGTGGGGGGGGACAGGGCGGACGTGAGAGCCTGGCTGGGGTTTGTGTGCGGGCCTCCCAGTGCACAGCTTGGCGTGTCACAGAGCATCTTGTCTCCATCTGCAGCGACCTGGCCGCTCTGGCCTCGGCCCCTCGGCTCCAGCGGCCTGCAAGTGTCTCCATTCTTGAGCGACTTTCCCTGGGTCTTGCTTGCTGTCTCCCCTGTCCACACAGGGCAGGTAGGCTGGTGCCAGACTCCTTCCTACACCCGGGCTTGGGAGAGAAGGCCTTTGAGGTGGGCTGGGTCCCTCGACACTTTTGTCGATGGGTGATTTTATTTTGCCACTTCAGCACTGAGTGTTTTCAACTGGAAAGACCTTTGAGGCTGAAAGGACTTTCCCCCCTTTCTCAGTGTCACCTGTCTTAGGACAGGGAAAGGCAGAGGCAGTGCTTTGGGCTCAGGTGTGCCTCTCCGTCGGTGGACTAGGTGGACACGTACACAGTTTGTTGCCTTAAAAAATGGTACCTCACCAGACTATTCTCAAAATCCTTTTTTAAGGCTAGAAATTCCTAAAGGCTCATCTTGGAAGTCTAATAATGGGTTCACAAGCCAGCGACAGGGCTCAGAAAGCCTTCCTGCTTGGGTGTCTTGCTGGGGGCAGCAGTTAAGGTCAGGCCTGGGCGGTGCTGGTGCCCTCAGCCCATGGCCAGCACTGCGTGACTGCTTATTACTTTGCCTCTTTGGCAAATAAAAATATTTTTACCCGTGGGTTCAAGATGGGGCTTAGGAAAGAGAATAAAAGGGCTTCTTGGTGATGCCTTAGCCTTAAAATCTCCTATGGGAGGAACTGCTAATTGTCTTGAACAGGGAAACACCAAGAATCTTACGAGCTCTTTAACCACTGAGTGAATCGCCTTATCAGACCTTCTTCTAGAAGAGTCTGGTGCATAAGGAAGTTGTGATGAGGATGACTGAGAGATGAGAGTGTGGTGCCTGAGACCCACCCTGGGCACTGGACTTCCCCGGGAGGGAAAGACGACCTGAGCCTCCATGAGCAGCTAAGGGACACTGGTATCCAAGAACGGACATCTTCTCGGGAGGGAGAGGGGGTCTGGAATTGGGAGGCAGGGGAACTGAGCACAGACTTTGTCTACTTCACAATTCTGCCCCTTTGGTTTGAGGTCATCCAGTAGAGTTCCATCCCACACAAGTCTTGAAGTTGTTTCTCCAAGGAACGTCTCTGAATCAGCTTTCATCTCTTCTTGACCCTCTAAGGATGCTGGGAGGGAGGCCCAGAGTCCCCAAGGCTCCAGCCCATGTAGCAACAACGGTCTCTGATCCTGTAGATATTGTTTTTTTGTTTGTTTGTTTGTTTTTTGAGAAACTAGGAGGAATGGGATTGAGAGTAACAAGCTTCTAGTATGTTCTGTCATTCCCATTTTATAGATGAGGAAACTGAAGTTCACTTATGGGACCAGGATTACGTGAAAGCAAAGCTGGGATCTAAACGTAGGCCACCTACTAGGGGTGAGCAGGTTGACAAGTTAGCTCAACTCAGAGAGGCCCCTGCATCTGACTTCTGTGCTCCATCTCAGAACTGTGGGCTTCTCTCTACAGTCCTGACGGAGAACTTCACCAGGAAGATAGCAGGTTCTCCTCATGGTGTTTGAGAAACCACTGACTAAAGAATGAGCCTCGCCTGTATCCCTGATGATCTTTTAAAATAGTAAATAGTAGCACTGCTATAATGGTGAACATTGAAATGCCACCATCTGCCCTTGGTCTTTCGGAAGGTACCAGGCAAATCTTGCTGTTCTGAGACCGATATCTAAATTCTTTTAATTAACTCGTTTATTGACCAGGGGATTTTTTTCAGAATCTAACGCCTGTGGCTGGTGATGTGTTATGTAAATCAATATTGAAACGTCTCTGGTCAATAACATTTGGGTAACAAAAGACGTATTAATAAGTCTCTGGTCAATATTAATAAACCTTATTTGGTTTGATGAGTTAAAGCAATACCCTTAGCCTCCACTGTGTATGTTGGACAAGAGGTCAGAAGGAAACAGTTCCTCTGAGATAACTCTCCACAGAAGATCCTAATAGGTTCAGGTTGATAGACATGATGATACCCCACAGATGATAGGGGTTGACACCCTTCTAAAATTAATATATGCCCAGTAGGCTAAGTCTGTGGTTTCCTTCCTTTTCCATTGGATTTCTAAATGTCAGAAGTCCCCATCTTCATGGTCTGTGACGTGATGGGGCCCTTCTAGTTACAGAGCTCTTCCTTATGAATTGCTCTGTGAAACCTCAAAGACTGTGCTTCATTCCTTTTCTATCAGGTGAGGACACGGAGACAGAACGCCCGTGCATTCCTGACGGCAGCACAACTGGTACACCACGGAGCTGGGGCTAGAATCTAGAACATGAGTGCTTTTAGCATTGCCCCGCCATGCTCCCTCTCCACATTCCACAGAAGGGTTTATTAAGGATCACATTTTGCATAAGGCAGCCGATGGTAGCAACGGTCACCTGAAGCCAAGGTCCCAGGCTGTGGAGCTGGTAGGGCTGGGGCGTCTCTTGCCTTGGCTTGGGGTTGGCCCAAGGGATTAAAATCACTGGGGTACAAGAGGAAGGATGCCAAGGTTGGAAGCCAGGCCCAGCCTGAATTGGGCTGTGCTGGCGGCATGCGAAGTTATGAAGCATTTTCAAAGTACCTATGACATTTTTTTTTTTAGGTAATGAAATCTTTACATTCAAACTGTTAGAAAATATTTGAAACAAGCCATTCCTAAATATGTTTATGTAAGTATTCCTAAGACACACTACACACATGTGTGAGTCAGACTAAGTTGTTCATAAAATAGAATTGAATTCAGTTGTTTAAAATGGGTTTGCTGTTGGGATGCATGGAGACATGTACATGGTTTGATCATAGCCCACATTTTTCAATGTTTTGAGTGTCAAAAGGACATAGGATGGCACCTTTCTTAGGAAGTGTGATTTATAATATACTCCACACTCAGTGAAAATTGAGTTTGTACAGTAGTTAGGATTAGGTTGCTAGAAGATCCAAAATAACAGTGGTTAAAGAAAATAGAAGTTTCTTTTTGTCTCATGAAATGAAGTCAGGAGTCAGTTCACAGATGGTTTGGTGGCTTCGTGGTATCAGGGGCTCATGCTTCTCCTGTCTTGTTACTCACTATGCATGAATTCTATTTCCAAATTCACCTCATGGGCCAACATGGCTGCTGGAGTGCCAACAATTATATCTGCAATCCAGGCAGTAAGAAGAAAAAAGGAGTGAAAATGAGGGAACGCTCTCTTCCACTTCCACCATGTCTCCTCAGCTAGAACTCTGTGATACGCCAGATATGGCTACTAAGCAGACTGAGAAATGTATGATTTTAGCTAGCCATGATGTTCTCAGCTAAAACGATAATTAGGATTATTTTTACAAGGAAAAAAAAAGGGAGAATGAATATTGAGTGGCAATTAGGAATCTCTGCCACAGCTTGGTTATGGAACCTATTCCCTTCATCTTGTTCCCTAGGCTCCCCACACTTGCTCCTTGCCCATCCCCTCTTGCACACATGCAATTTAAAAAAGACCCTATTGCTTGAGACCCAGAGCCATGCAGAACAGAAAAGATCATTATGGGTGGAAACTGAGTCAAACTAGAGAGCTTCTTGCTATGATTATTTGCCTTTATTATCAATATCATTTATTTCATCATCAAAAAACCTTACTGTGTACTAGAATGTGTAGGGGAAAACATCAGAGGTGTTAGGACATATAATACAGGATTCCTGTCTCTACCCTTGACTTTGTCATTTGGGGGGAGATGAGACTCCCAGAGTAAGGTCCTGTCAAGAGCTGTGAAAGGGCTGAGATTTTCCCCCACTTGTGAGGAGCTAGCCCACCAGTGTCCTGGGTGCTGGCAGGAGACACAGGACCCTGGGTCAGAGATAAAGGACTTAATTATAGCAGTGGTCTGGGTGCCAGTCTTTTCTTGTGCTAGTTCCCAGTTCCCACAGGGTGACTCAGGTGGCCACATGGCGACTGCACGGCAGCGGGTGGCATTACAGGAGAGGAACCTGGAGCCCAAGGCAGGCAAGGCTTGTGCGATGGGACGTAAGGCTGCCGCCCCTTCTCCAGAGGGAACCTCCGTCTCCGAGGTTCCAGGCTGTCTACCGTGTAAGCATCCTTGTAAAGACGGTCCATCCAGAACAGAGGTGTCAGCGTCTCCGCCTGCAAGATGTCAGATACAGGAGAGGCCCTTGGAGAACCGTCTCCCGCCCGACGTGACACACCGCACGCCAAGCACAGCACCAGGACAGAAGCACCCCGGTCCCCTGTGAGTAAGCAGAGCGCGCTGGGGGCCGCGCAATCGGGGGCCTGGAAGGGAGGGCGAGGCTGGACCAAGAGCAGGGAGAGGGCTCCACCCCCAGTGCAGGTTCGCAGACGCGGTACGAGGCGTTCGCAGACCTACCGAAGAGCAGTTTGGTGGAAGGGAGAGTGTTATAGGAAAGCCGTGGGGTCTGGACGTCCCTGGAGGGCCTGGGATGCCTGAGGAACTTCCCACAGTGAGGAGGAGGGTCGGTAATGGTGCCGCCGGGCGACACGGCTCGGGATGGCCGGAGCGGAGGAGAGGGGAGGCGAGGCAGGGACCGGTCTGGGCATCAAGTGCTGGGTACGCGAGCGCTTCCCACATGGCAGGGCAGCACACCGGTATTTATTGTTTCTCTTCCTTTACTATGGAGCAGGCAGGCAAGCTTGCAGGGAACTTCGTGTCTGTAAGGATGAAGGGGTAGCACCACTGATAGACCCGTTACCTCAAGTGGCATCTCCTGAATTTCTCACAAGGGCATCATCCAGGTGTTCAGTGCTGGATCCTCTCATGTATTTTAGGATCAGGCCCTTCCCTGCAGGTATCAGTGTCAGGTTCTAAAGGACCCCGGGGGCCCTTCCTGCCCAGGATAAGGGAGGGCTTTGGTGTGGGGCGGATGGATAGAAATACCTGTGTCGTACCTGGGAGACCAGTCACAATAGCAGCTCTAAAGTGAGAAAACTAGTGTAAAGGACACATCCCCAGGGAAACCCGGATACTAACAGGCAAATGGCTTCAACAGAGGAGCCCCTGACGAAGATGCTGGACATCCCTGTCCTTAACCCTCAGACTGGAGACGGAAATTCTACGTGTCCTCGAGTGGCTTCCTACTCTTCTCACAGAACAGTCTTGGCTCCTTGACCTGGTGTGAGAAGCAGGAGCTCGTCCCCCAGCCCCCGCACCTCCACAGTGAGTGAAGTGCCCCCAGCTCGGCTTGGCTTCCGCCATCCATCATGGAAGGCTTTGGCAGACTGCTGTGGAAACAAACTCCTAAATATTTTAAACAGAGACCATGGCTGACAGGAGTCAAACTTTCTGTATTAAGGGAGGATTAAAGCCTCAGCTATTTCCAGTAATTTATTATGCACCCGCTCATAAACACATTGCACTGGTCATGGAATGTATACGTGTAGCAGGCCCTCCAGAGATGGATGAAGAACACTTCAAGGGCACCCAGGTTCCAGCATGGAAGCAGAGTCACAGTTGGCAACCTGTGCACGGGAAGTCCCCTGACCATTGGTGACCTGTGTCCTGTGGGCCACTGTCTGGGAACCACTGCACGTGGCAAAGGAGCAAGACCCTCTGGCCTTACTCAGACCCATCATTACACTGTCCCCAGAAGTGACCCATGACAGCCTTCAAGGGCTCATGTTGAGAAAGGCAATCTGTCTCAAGTGAGAAAAGCCATCAAAGTGCCAAATTATCGATGGACAATCACCACACCCGGTGTGCTGTGTCTTGACTGTGGGCACCACACCTCAGGGGCAACATTAGCCCCAAACGTGACACGCGCAGGGCAGACGCGTCCAGACCAGAAGGGGACACAAACCATGCGACGCTCGGACAAAGGAACAGGATTCACATGGATAGAAGGCGGGGGCACGCTTGCTGTCCGAATGCTCTGGAGGTCGTGGAGAGGAAGGTTTTCCCAGGGTGGGGGAGGAAACCAATGGTAAAGGGTGGTTGCCGTGAGAACAGATTTACGCTAAAAAACCCGGGGGTATGGGGGGAGTACTTCCTAACAGAGCTCTTGAGAAAGGGCTGAGCGCTGTCACTGGAGATGCTCAAGCCTCGGCTGCACGGCCATGCTGGAAGAACACTGCAGAGAAACTCCAGCGTCGGATCACTGAAGGAAGGGACTAAGTTGTTTCCCCCACAGGACCCTGTGATGCCATGCATGGGGGACTTGAATCTGAAGTTGGGGTGTGTGTGTGTGGTCTTGTAATAGGGAAGGATAAATCTGACTCCATATTGGATCTATTTCTTTAGCTCCAACCTTTGTGCCCTGTTGCCTCTGCTTAGTCAGGCTGGCTCTGCACCTTCTGAAAAAGAATGTTGCCTATGGCTTGAAATATACAGGATAGCCTGACCTTGACCTGACCTGAACAGAGAATAACAGGAACGTGACCTGGCCTACTGGACAGCTACAAGAATTAAGGATCTGACACTAAGAAGTTTGCAACAACTAACCACACCCCTCCCTCACCTTGCCTTTAAAAGGGCTTTGCTGAAAGCTTTTCGGGAGTTTTGGCCTTTTTAAGGCATGAGCCACCTGTATTCTTTCCTGGCCCCACAATAAGCCTCTCTGCTCCAAACTCTGATGTTTCAGTATTGTTTGGCCTCACTGTGTATTAGGCACACAGACTTGCGTTCGGTAACAATTATGGCGAGCTAGCCAGGAACCCGTGCCTGTGGCAGGTGGACCCCGGCCAGGGACAGCCCCTTCCCAAGTTCCCAGCAGCTTCTGGAGCTCATTTTGCTCCGGGGAACTGCAAGGGACTCTCCCTGAGAGGCGTCAGCTGCCCCAGTGCACGAGGCCATTTGGTCCAGAGCTATGGTCCACATTTTGTGTCGCTTGGGGGTAAGTCGCTCCATCTTGCACAGGCTGGGAATTCTCTCCACTCCATTTGGGTTCCTTCCCTTGTGGGAAGTGAGACACTCTGGGTCTGTTCTCTTTTGAGAGCTAAGCCAGTCTGTTTGGAGACTTCCGTCTGGGAGTAGAAATGGAATTTTAGACTGCACCTCCACTGATTTTCTGTGTGACCGTAGCTTATTTGTTATTTGTGTTTTTGTGTGTGTGTATTGTTTTGGGGTGAGCCACTCCAGCTTGTGCCTTTGTTAGTGGGACCATACCTTTGTTGTTTGTATGTGTATCAGTATGCATTGGTCAGTTGAGATGTCTTCGGTAACAGGGCTCACGTGACGGCACCAGGGTATCCTTCCCTATTGTGTTGGGTTTTGCCTGTGGTC
The DNA here is from genome assembly GCF_002837175.3 of Physeter macrocephalus. Classification (NCBI taxonomy): domain Eukaryota; kingdom Metazoa; phylum Chordata; class Mammalia; order Artiodactyla; family Physeteridae; genus Physeter; species Physeter macrocephalus. The sequence goes on along the minus strand of NC_041222.1, from coordinate 102,478,433 downwards.
GAGCATTGGTTGGGATTTTCCTTTTGCAATGAATGGGTATCTCCCTTTTTGGCGCTAGGGAACTGTGATCCTGAAAGACCGCTTTGCATTGCATTTGTTTGCTTTATTAATATTAGATAACATCGGCCATGAATAATTAAGTATGGATAATCAGAGCTCTGTTCCATCTTACAATCCCCCTAGTGTGTATTTTGCAAAACTGGGAGATCTTCAGTATGCTCCTAGAAAGAGAGAGAAAGAAGATATTTTTTTAACACTTCACCACCACTACATTCTTTAGACACTGGACTAAATTAATTAAGATGAAACTCTCTTAAAATTCCAAAACTGGTTCTTTTTGCATATGCAGTTAAGAGAAAGCTGGCTTGATAAAATTCCTTTTTTTCAGAATTCTGACCCCAAGAGAATGAAAATATTCTGAGGAGCAAGCTTGAAGGTAACTAAGTAAATTCAACCTATTCCAACTGTTATTTTTGGTTTGCATTTGCCAGGTGAATTGCCATGACACATGTGGTAATGATTCCTTATCTTTACATTTGCATGTTGTTTGTTGTTAAAAAGTAGGATCCTTGTTCGAAAAAGTTGAGGAAATTGTTGGACTTCACCCTTTTGTTTTTGTTCTGCAGGAATTAGATTTTGTTCTTTGTGTGTATGTTTACATTTGTCTTGCATATAAGTATGCCAGCTATGAGATCTCTATCTGGATATATGTATGTTTCATTATGATTAGGTGTCTTTGTCTTTGGATAGTATTGCTGAGGTTAACTTGTAAATGAGCTCTATTTAATAGACTTAAAGGTAAAATAAACGCTTACAAATTAAATACTACTATTTATAAAACAGGCTAAAATGAACTTCAGGTCCTCATGATCTGGGAAATATTCAGTATGGAATTGATATCTGGTATTGAAGCTAGCTTAAGCTTGTTGGTTTGACTAACGCAGACATGTCTTTTAGAAAATTCAAACTATTTAGGATAAATCGTATAACCAGCAATAGAAATTTCTGGTAAGCGTTTCCGAAAAATAAGTATAAATTGTGAGAGATGCCTTTAACATTACCTACTTAGGATGCTTTTAAATGCTTGTAAAAGAAAACACAACTAAAAGTATCTTAAACAATTACGACTAATTCCTAATGGTTCCAGCATAGATTCAGTCAGTGAATCAGTGACATCAAGGATCCAGGTTCTTGCCATATTTTCCTCGGCCATTCTTACATGTCAGTTTTGTCCTCAGATTTGTTCCCTCATGATCTTAAGACAGCTTCCACGGCACCAGTCCTCATCCAACAATGACCAGATTCAGGAAAGTATGAACCTTTTGTCCCTTTCAAGAGCAAAGGAAACCCAAAAGTTCCCTTATTTGCCTTCACAGTTCCTAAGCAAGGTTGCACCTGTATTAAATCAAATATTGCCAAGAAGAAAAGGAATTACACCAGGATTGCCTTAACCTAATCCTCATTCACCCACTGGGGCTAAGGAGGGACCAAGGAAAATCATGGGCCTAATAACTGAACAGTATTGGGGTTCTCTTGGCAAGGAAGTATGAAGGGAATTGTTGGTGTGGTCAATACAGACATGTCTTTTATTGTGCCTGGGTTTACTGAGGGTGAATGGGTTTATGTTGTTTCTATTGCACAGTCTGTCAACAGAAAAAAAAATTGGTATGATGAAATTCTTATAAGTAAATTAGATGCAAATAGGATGAGAGCTTTTGGGTGACCTCTTTAGAAATGGCTTATGATTTGGGAATGTCTACTTAAGGGTGGTCCCTCCAGATATTTGGTAACTTAAATTTACTTAAATTTTAGAGTTGTGCTAGTCTGGGTTGGATGATGGGGGATTACTGAATAGCTAGGTCATTCCCAGGCAGAGTACTGAAACATTAAGCACTGAACATAGAAGCTAAAGGTGTTTGGGACTATGTTTGGTGCCACACTGAGATATTTTCTATAAAAAGCAGATGTTTTTAAAAATTATTATTGTTGTTTGCCAACCTACAGAATGCTAAAGGACAGTTAATAATTGAGTGCTTCTTGGTTTTCACTAGAAATTAAGGGGTTTTTTTAGAGCTTTGGATTCAAATTTAAATATGTAATTAAAGCTACTAAAATAATAAAGGAAACATTTCAGTATACAGCAGGAAAGTAGGATATATGTTTTTTTAAAAGGGAGTTTTACACATGGTTGGGCTGAGATTAGGTTAAACTTAATTAAGTAAATGGATTTTGTTATTAAATATAGGCTGGGGCAAGACTAGATTTGGTCCCTCTCTACTAAGGGAACAAGTTTACTTAGAATGCTGCTTTTGATAACAGATTATGTGAACTTCCTTGCCTTTAAGTGATCTATATTTGCTTCTGAGATCTCTTCTCACTTTGCTTAAGAAACAAGTATTGTCTTACAGTAACCTGTGATCTTATTTGACCAAGTGTTTTGAAACTTTTTGACGAACTTCCCAAATATCAAATTTTAATTAAAATTCTTTTGCCCTCCAGCTAACTTTGTGATGCTTCTAAGGGCCCTTGACGCATCTTAGAGAGAAGTATTTAACTCGTATTTTTTGGTATGTTGAATTACACGGGAAGCATTGTCAAGTGGGTGATAAGCCTCCTCAGATTATACAGTACAGATAAATATTATTAATGTAGATATTCTAGAAATTATGTAAAGTTTCTGAAATGTAGATATGTCCTGGTATAATGCTATCAGTCATAATTCTATCTTAAAATGTTGTATATCGCAGCAACTTGACTAAGCTTTTTTGTTAACACACTGTAATCAGATCTTTAACCTTGCCTTTTAAAGTCTTTAACAGACAGTTAAGCTGATGCTTTGCAAAACTGCTTCATCTTCAAGAAGATTCACAGGAAGGACTAATAAATTTCAGATTGTATACTACCTTTTTTTTTTTTTTTTTTTTTTTTTGCTGCACGACATGGCAATATTAAGTTGTGATCTTAATTCCCCGACCAGGGATTGAACCCGTGCCCCCTGCACTGGAAGTGCAGTGTCTTAACCACTGGATCACCAGGGAAGTCCCTCAGATTATACTGCTGAACTGGGTAAGAAATTAAAAACCCTAATGGAAATCCTGATGGCTTCATAAAAAGTTAACAAAAGGATTGGTTACTAAGTGAACTGGTGAATACGGTTATAATGTTTATGGGTTTTGTCTGGAATATAACTGATTTTGCTTTGTGTTTTCCAGATATAGGGAAGCACTTCCCCTCAAGTTACTCATGACTGACAGCAATTTGGTAAATTTATACCTTGCTGAGTAAAACTGAAATAGTTTTCTTTTCTCTCTGGCTGGTCCCTCCAGAAACTGGAGATCCTTGGGTTCTGAGCAGCCTTATCAGGTGAATGGGAAAGACTGTCTCCTGGCATGTACAGGAATCTTGATATTTTGGGGACTGAGAATGCCACCGAAGCAGAATCTGAGGGCAGGCCTTTGGCATGGATTTCCTGGCCTTGAGAGGCCTTTGGGAATTCAGTCTAAGACTCCTGAGGAGTTCCACCACAGCCAGTTTGGGAAAGCCTATGTAGTCAATTTACCAGACTTAATTTACATGTTTGTGGAGAACACTGCCTGCTTTAAGTCTACTGCTAAAAGCACATGTACAATGCTTGTGTGGCAATTGGGTATAAGTGATAAGATGTATGGCCTATAATGTGTATACCCATTAACATACCTCTGAGCCTGTTCACAATATTTGATCAGTTTTCCCCCATCATGAGTATCTAGGCAAATATAAAGGAGGCCTAGCACCAAGGGACATGATCTAGACCTGGGGCAAGAAGCTAAATCACCCTGGCATCAAGGGACATGTTTTGGTCTGTTGAAGAATGTGCGATTAACAAGGGAGATGATGGGAAATCTGTACATATTTTGAGGTCTGGGGAAGTCATTCTAGCTGATACATGATTTAGCTTAAACTTTACTGACCAGAGCAGCCTGTTTTGTGGCCTTTCAGACATGCGTTGTACATCTGCCTCGGCCACTGAGGAGTGGAATACATTTGAAAGTCAAAACTGGAGTAGATGTGGTTCAGACGTTCAAGGCAAAACTAGGTGGCCATTGTGCATGTGATTTCAGGCACATTCCTATATTGCTAAAAACTTGAATTTTCTGAGCTATGTCATACTTGGGATGCCACCAGCCATTCTCAAAGCAGTGTCTGCTGGCAGATAGCAGCTGCAACCATATGACCTCAAGATCTCCTCTTGCAACTATTCAATTTTTAGACAATAAAATTGTTTTAGTCAGATGTCAGCAGAAAAAGGAGATGTGCAGTGGTTAATTGCCCGTTATATATATGTTAATACCACACAGAAGTTAAAACCTACTTAGATAAAAGTACACAACTGGCTACCTGGCTACAAGTCTCCCCCAAAGTGCCAGGTCCAGACTGGTTTTCAGGCTTACTCTCCTGAATTCCTCAGGGAATGAGATTTTTATTATACAAGACTCAGATCCAGGACTTGGAACTCGAGGATATTTCCAGCTCTGTGTCCATTCCCCAAATCAAGGTAGGACTACATCCCATTTCAGCAGGAAGTAGCCAGATGGTAATCACCCCATTTCCTGAAAGAAAGAACTGGGGAAGGATGAAACAGGATTGGAGTTTGAAACCAAATCACTGTGAAACGGAGTTCCTCTGCTGAGTTTATGATTAACCTCTCTATCCAAAACACCGTTCCCCTCTTTTTGTCCAACACCTTCTCCTCAAGATTGAGGAGTATCAAAGAAAAGGGAAGAATTGTAATATGGAGGAACAAATCTGACTCCATGTTAGATCTGCTCCTTTTACTTTAACCTTATTTAACCTTTGTGTTCTGTTGCCTATACTTAAGTCATGCTGGCTCTGCATCTTTTGTAAGAGAATGCTGCCTATAGCCTGAAACATACAGGCTAGCCTACAGGATAACCTAACCTTGACCTGACCTGCACAGAGAATAACAGGAACATCAGGACATGACTGTGACCTGGCCTACGTAGACAGCTACATCCAACACAAGGAAGTTTGCAACAACTAACCACGCCCCTCCCTCATCTTGCCTTTAAAGGGCTTTGCTAAAAGTCTGGGGAGTTCTGGCTTTTTAAGGCATAAGCCACCCATCTCCTTGCCTGGCCCTGCAGTAAACATTTCTCTGCTCCAAACTCCCAACGCTCCAGTATTGTTTGGCCTCACTGTGCATCGAGCACACAGTGTGTGTGTGCTGCATGTTGTTATGTGTAGAATGTGCGTGTGGTATGCATGATGCGGTGTTTGTGTGGTACGGGTATCTGTGGTGTGTGTGGTGTATATGGTGTGTGTCTGTGGTTTGTGTGGTGTGTGGGTGTGGTATATGAGGGGTGTGTGTGATAGGTGTGCATGGTATATGTACATGTGTGGTCTGTGTGTATGTCCAGTGTGTGTGGCCTGTGTTTGTGTGCTGTCTGTGGTATGTTGTATGTGTGTGGTGTTTGTGTGTTGCGTGTAATCTGTGTGTGGCCTGTGTCTGTGGGGTGTGTGTATGTGTGTGATCTATGTGTGTGGTATATATGTCTAATTTGTGTGGTGTCTGTGGTGTGGGGTGTGTGTCTGGTTAGTGTGGTGTGTGTCATGTGTTTGGTGTATGTGTGTGTGTATGGTATATGTGTATGTGGTGTTTCTATCATCTGTGCTGTGTTTAGGGGTGTGTTTTGTGTGTGGTATGTGTGTGGAGTACATAGTGTATGTGTGTGGTCTGTGTGTATAAGAAGTATGCATGGTCTGTGTGTGTGGTGTGCATGTGTGTGTGTGGTATGTGTATCTGGTTTGTGTGGTGTCTGTGGTGTGTGTCTGGTGTATGTGTGATATATGTATGTGTGGTGTCTGTGGTGTGTGTGGTTTGTGTGTGATCTGTGTTGGGAATGTGTCGTGGTGTGTTTTTGGTGTGTGTGTGTGGTGTCAGTGGTGTTTGTACACAGACAGTATACGTAATGTCCTGATACTGTCCTCTGTGTATGGGATGAGTGCTCCGTCTTCCCAGGTGTGACAGGGGTGTCCTTTTCCTCACACCTTCCTTTACACACACAGGAAAACCAACGACAGGGGAGACTTGGCAGTAGCTTAGAGCCAGGCCCACTTCCAGTTAGTTTAAAGAACATTTATGGGGCTTCCCTGGTGGCGCAGTGGTTGCGCGTCCGCCTGCCGATGCAGGGGAACCGGGTTCGCGCCCCGGTCTGGGAGGATCCCACGTGCCGCGGAGCGGCTGGGCCCGTGACCCATGGCCGCTGGGCCTGCGCGTCCGGAGCCTGTGCTCCGCAACGGGAGAGGCCGCAGCAGAGGGAGGCCCGCATACCACAAAAAAAAAAAAAAAAAAAAAAAAAAAAAAATTTATGGATGAAATGGCCAATCAATCAAGTAAAAAAAAAAAAAAAAAAGTTGTGGGGAGGGAGACGACAGGTTAAAAAGAAGGAAGCAGGAGGAGGAGAAGGAGAAAAACTTGTGAACTTCAGTACGCTATACTTGCGGTCAAACAGAACAAATTTCTTTTTACTCGGTACATAAACTTGTCCTAAGCAATGTGCTCGAAGGGAAAATTCCCAAGCTGCAGTGCTAGGTTCAGAGTCATTTATCAAGTTAATCATGATCTATTTTCTTGCCCTGAATAGCGTCAGCTGGAATATGTTACATTCCATCCCAGGAAGGGAATCCAAGGGAACAATTCCCAGCATGCAACTGTTCAGTCTGCAGAGTGAAAAACCTCCAAGTCCTTTCTTTACTGCTCATAATATTTTTCCATCATCTTCCAACTGGGGAGATATAGTCAAATGGGAAAATAAGGATTGGAACATACATTATACAGTTTTGGAACCAACACGGTGTTGGTGTCAGGAGAGACCAAGATTCCAATCAGAAGGCAAGGTGAGGCTTGGTACAAGATATTCACTTATGGAGGGTGGAAAAAATAAGGTGGGCCTGGTACATACTTGGCACAAACTTAGTACAAATGCTTAACTCAGTTCCTTTCACAAGTACCTGAAATAAGTGGTTGGCCTAATGATATTTTAGCATTCAGCTATGTAATGTTTGACAGGATAACGGAATATGCAAAACTATAAAAATGTAGTGAATTGTACAATGTGAATTGTAAAAATGAATTATCAATTTGAGGGATACAACAGATTTAAAATGTAAATTTTTATAATTCTGAAGTGTTATTATGTTCATTTACTTCATTTGAGATTAAAAAATGCCAATATTCTATTTGACTCACAGACCTGATGTAGCCACCTTAACCATGAAATGTCCACAGGAAAAAAAATGAATTGGGCTATAAACTAGTTTCTCTAGTTTATGAATTATTGTCAGCCATGAGTTCTCTCCCTCTTCCAAATTTGGGCCTGATATTAATACTACAAAGGACATATGTATCTATACATGAAAAGGACGAAGCTGGGAATTTTCTGGATCATGTGGGCTAACAAAAAATTTCTCATGGAATACACAATGAATTGAAGCAATATTTTTTAAAGAAAATTTACTTAATTATAATTTATCAAGTTAATTTCTTCTATTCTTCCTTATTTGGATGTGAGTAAATAGTCTACCGACAAAAGCTATTTTCCTATTGTACTAAAGAATCACATTATCCAGTTTTTGGCATTGGTCTAGAGTCTAGACATTTTTAAATCAATATTTTGCAAAAAAAATCACCAGAATTTAACCTAATTGACTACTCAAGGCACTAGATTAAAAGTCAGTGAATCCACCCAGGAGACAAGCAAGCACAGGTGCACAGCACTTGACCCCTGGAATGCCAGCTGTTGCCTTTTGGGTTCATGTGAATGTGGGGTGGGTGGAAAAGAGCGAATTTGTTGACAGAATTTGCTAGTCACCCAAGGCCAGATTTTTTGCCCTGGATTGTTTTAGGAGAACCCTGCCAACATTTAGGAAAGATGATAACTTGGACATTTGCCTATTTCTTGTAACCCCTCCCAGCTGGAGCTAAGTATTAGCATTAAAACACTCATGTTAACGTGGTCCTCCAAGGTTCAGCATCTCTAAGCTGCCTTAATCTGCTCCCCGTTCCATTTCACCTCAATTCTAAAGGCTCCATGTGTTCTTCTATCCCAGTGATGCTGGCGGGGCCAGCAAGCTTTGGGAGTTGGTGGAGGAGAACATTTTGAAATCATCTAAAAAAAACATGCTTTGGGGGCTTCCCTGGTGGCGCAGTGGTGGAGAGTCCGCCTGCCGATGCAGGGGACGCGGGTTCGTGCCCCGGTCCGGGAGGATCCCACGTGCCGCGGAGCGGCTGGGCCCGTGAGCCATGGCCGCTGAGCCTGCGCGTCCGGAGCCTGTGCTCCGCAACGGGAGAGACCACAGCAGTGAGAGGTCCGCGTACCGCAAAAAAAAAAAAAAAACAAACATGCTTTTTAATTCCAAGAGGGTGGGGAGTGAGGAGACTTCTCCCCAGATAATTGGACCCAAATGGAAATAAGGCTTTGCAAAAATGGAATTATTGAAAAATATCAGTAACGATGTCTAGATGGTAAGTCAAACTGTGGCTCCCTACAAAATCCACCAATTTATCTATTCCCTGATGAAGACCTTTGCTCAGTGTTTCCTCTGAGAAACACTGCCAAGCACATGGGTGGGTGTTAGACAACACTCATGTGTAAGGGAGATGGCCCTGCTCGGAGGGCCTTTCTCAGAGCTCCAGACGGACAAGGAGAGCTGCCTGATGCCCTTAGTCTCTCTACCACTGACATTTCCTCACATCACCCAAAAGGAGGAGTCTGTGACTCAAAAGGTCCTTAGAAGTATTTCATGGCTCCACCCTTTTCAACTGACAGGCATCAGAAAAAGATCCTGACAAGGGATAGCCGAGCACACTAATGACACAAAGCATGGCTTGTTTAAGTGAACTCATCCCTGTTTTGAAACCCACTGATAAACACAAACTTTTTGCAGATAAAACAACAGAGGCAGAGAACAGAAGGTGGTTGCCAGGGGTCGGTGGGGGAGGAGGGAGCTGACTAGCAAGGGCAGCAGAGGGAGCTTTCTGTGGGAGGGAGTGGTTGGTTCTGCGCCGATTGCGGTACATCTATGACTCTGTGCATTTTTCAAAGTTTACAGAAATGTACATACACAAAAAGTGAATTGTACTGTATGCCCATTCACAGTAAACTTGAAGAAAAGGGACCCTCATGCACTGTTGGTGGGAATGTAAATTGGTGCAGCCACTATGGAAAATAGTATGGAGGTTCCTTAAAAAACTAAAAATAGAACTACCATACAATCCAGCAATCCCACTCCTGGGCATATATCAGGAGATAATGTATATTTTAAAAGATACATGCACCCCAATGTTCACAGCAGCACTATTTACACAAGCCAAGACATGGAAGCAACCTAATGTCCATCAACAGAGAAATGGATAAAGAAGATGTGGTGTATATACACAATGGAATATTACTCAGCCATAAAAAGGAATGAAATAATGCCATGTGCAGCAACATGAACCTAGAGATGATCATACTAAGTGAAGTAAGCTAGACAGAGAAAGACAAATACCACATCACTTATATGTATAATCTAAAATATGACACAAATGAACTTATTTACAAAACAGAAACAGACTCACAGACATAGAAAACAAATTATCGATGGGAAAAGGGAGTGGGGAGGGATAAATTAGGGGTTTGGGATTAGCAGGTACACACTACTATATATAAAACAGATAAACAACAAGGTCCTACTGTATAGAACAGGGAACTATTATTTAATATCTTGTAGTACACCATAATGGAAAAGAATGTGAAAAAGAATATAAACACGCACACACATATCTGAATCACTATGCTGTACAACAGAAACTAATACAACATTGTAAGTCAACTATACTTCAATAAAAAGTTTTTTTAAAAGTGAACTCAAGGGCTTCCCTGGTGGCGCAGCGGTTGCGCGTCCGCCTGCCGATGCAGGGGAACCGGGTTCGCGCCCCGGTCCAGGAGGATCCCACATGCCGCGGAGCGGCTGGGCCCGTGAGCCGTGGCCGCTGAGCCTGCGCGTCCGGAGCCTGCGCTCCGCAACGGGAGAGGCCACAGCGGGGGCGGCTCAGCCTGCGCGCCCGGAGCCTGCGCTCCGCAACGGGAGAGGCCACAACGGTGAGAGGCCCGCGTACCGCAAAAAAAAAAACAAAAAACAAAAAAAAAAAGTGAACTCAAAAATTATATACATAACACTATCTTTAGTCAAGTGCGGAAAAAGAGACCATAAAATAACCCATTGGAAATATACAGCACTTTCCAGGTTAAAACTCCTCAATGTAATTTAAACTGTATACTCCCATTTGTCTTGACTTTAAAAGATTAGGAGACATGTTAATATGAAGATAAATGTTTAATAGATGTATTGGACAAGAATAAAACTCTGTCTCCTAACAAACAGCCAGAGCAAGAACTTTTTGCCCCCAGAGACAGAGTGTGCAGTGACAACACAGTTCAAGACCCCATTCCAACCATGTCCATCAAATTGGAAACTGAGCCTGATCCACCTTTGTATTTTCAGCACTGTTTTGCTCAGAGTAGGTGCTCAAAAAATCTTGTTTTACCTAAAGTGAAGGGAGAAGGCTTCTGGTGGGTACACCGAGCAGAAGCTCGGAAGTATCCCCATTGTGGGATCCATGTAACTTCAAGTTAATTTTGCCACCGTGTGTAAACAAAGACTGCCCAAGGTATTTTCATTTCATTTAGTTTGGAAGTCACTCAAGGTGGAGTTCAGAATTAAGAAATTGGATGCTATCTTGGATATTGGTGATGGGCCATGAAAAATAAATTAGGTCCTTTAAATAGTAAGTACTCTATAAAACAACTCAGGAGTTAGCTAGAGAAAAAGATGGCAAAGCACATTTTTAAATAAACTTTTCTGTAATCAATCAAATCTTTTTAGAATTCAGATAATATAACAGACTCAGAATTTGGTCATAAAAAGAAAGCTGCCAAAATAACAACATAAAATAAATGTAGAACACTTCATTTTTACGAATTTGTTTTTTCAAAAGAAAACAGAGATGCTGCCAATTTATCCCTCAGCAACCTTCCAACTGGGTAAAGCACTAATATATGCTATTTAAAAATTATAAGAAATCCGTTAAATTGCCAAGATCTCAGATTTCATGTATTGAGGATTTTGCTTTGATGGGAAGCAAATGCTATACACTCCCTATTGGAATTAGGTATTTCTGGATGTGAGCAGCAGTTTTCTTCAAACTGGAAGGAGAATGCTGTATAAATGTGAATAATAAATACTTGCCTGTGGAGTCCCCTCTCAGAGTCAGACACCAACAAAGCAGCCTGCAGGAAGGAGGAAGAAACTGGCCTGGGCTCGTGGATCCCCCCTTCCAGGTTTAGACGGGGAACAGTTGACCTTCAGCTCCTTCGGAGTTCCTGCTGCATTGAGGGAGGCCTGTTCCTGCCGCCTTATTGTCTACACGAGGCCACTGACTCTGTTAGAGGCCTATGTTGTTGCTTATCCTGCTTTGTAGCTACCCAGGCTCTCTGCCTGTGTGCCCAACTCTCTAGTACACCAATGACAGCCTTTCCAGGGGCCTTACCTTCGCTGGGAGGCCGAACGTCTGGCCCACCCCAGGCAGAGAACCCAGACAGAGTTAGGAACAAGGGCTACAGTTCTGGCCCTTTCCTATCTTCTTTTTTCCCCTTCCCTCTCTCTCTCTCACCCGTTTATTGTTGGTACGCACCATAATGTGTTTACCAGGTGGTATAAGCTGTTATAGCAGAAGGTAACAAGGCTTTTAATTGGTGCAGAAGCCTGCATTGGGCATCTCTTATAAGCATTCCACCAAGCCAGGCACAGGGAGATGAGAGAGGAGTGGGACCCAGCCCCTCCCTCCCTCTTGGCATTCACAGTCTAAATGACTGAGATCAGCTCACAGGTGTATTGATTTGTCAGGTAGACCCTGGTTGCTGAGCAAGTGGTCATAAAGACTGTACGAAAAAAGAAACAAACAAAACCAACAAAAAACCAAATCGCCTTTCCTCCAAAGCATATTAAATAACAGAGATCCAAATTGGATCACTTAACATTTTGTTTTAAATGTACTTAAGAACTTTTGCTTACTAAGACAAGTTTTTGTTTTATACAACCTTAGAGAAGCCCTATGGCTTTTGTCTTTATTTCCTTTTAATACAGTTCATTGAAATTATCTGGATTTGGCACCTTGATTTGTTACTTTTTAGCATTATGTGAACTTTTAGAAACAATCATCCTAATAGCCACGTAATATAAGTTTTATTTAATAGTTTTAAAAAGTGAGATGTGTTCATAGTTTAGTACCAAAAAGTGACTAAAATGAACAAATCTCATGAAACTATCAGTGGTCTCTAGGAAACAAAGCATTAAAAGAAACCTCTGTGAGCAATAGACTTTGAACATATTTTCCCCCAAAGATCAAAGGGTAAGATTAAAATTTCAAGTGTGATGATTTTTAACCTTTGAAAGTTAGGTATTTACAAAGAAATAAAAGCTGAAAATATTATATATATTTTGAAAATTAAAAGAAAAACAGCAGCTCAGTTCATGTAATGAAATAATATTGACTATGCACCAAGTTTTTAAAGTCCACTAGTCCTGGATACTGAGATTAGAAATGCAGTATAGACCAAGTTAGGATAAAATCATCTGATTGACTTATGGGAATAAATTCCAGGTTTATATGAAGGCAAAGAATTAAAATCACCCTCTACAATGTCCAACACATAGTCAGTTCTTAATAAATACTGGGTGCACGGGGGGAATACAGTGCATTTTGGCTTGGAGGTTTAAAAAAGCCTTTTAGACCCTTCTTGGTTTCTTGTTTGTGGTTAAGCATACTGACCTGGATTCTGGATGAGAATCACCCTATCCATGGGGCAGCTCAGCAGGAAAACTGAAACAGTCTCCTCTTAAGCTTCTACCAATCCTCACCCCCCACGCACACTGTTTTATACTCAAATGAGTATTTAATTCAATTTAGAAATTTTAATGGCCATTTCAGAGTTTAAAAAATCAGGCAAAACAGTTTTTGGAATGGATTGCCTGGTCAATATAGTGCAATGGTCACCCTGGTAGCCTGCGCAGCCCCGACACATGACAGGTAATAACTTCTGGGGGAGTCGGGGAGGGGAATGACTTTGAAAGTGAGAATCATACTGACTGGTTTCATTTGTTATATGGTGAATTTACCATGAAAGAATCTTTTAAGGAGGAAAATAAAATTCAATGTCTAACACTTGGCTAGCTAATAAGAGACATGTTCACAGATATTTTATCTTTATCATGTATGATTTCCTCTACAAGTTACAGCTCCAGTATGTCAGCTTTAGAAGTGTTACTTTTATGTGAAGCTTTGTGATACTTCATGGCTGAACCTGACAAAATTAGATTTCCTTTTGCCAGGTGTACTTGTCAGGGTTCTCTAGAGAAACAGAACCAGTAGGGGTGTGTGTGTGTGTGTGTGTGTGTGTGTGTGTGTGTGTGTGTGTGTGTGTGTGTGTGTGTGTGTGTGTGTGTGTGTGTGTGTGTGTGTGTGTGCGTGCGTACGTGCGTGCGTGTGCGCGTGCACGCGTGCGCACGCGTACACGAGTTTATTGTAAAGAACTGGTTCAGGTGATTATGGAGGCTGAGACTACAAGATCTGTAGTCAGGAAGCTGGAGATGCAGGGGAACTGATGTAGCTCCAGACTGAATCTGAAGGCCTGAGAACCAGAAGCACTGATGGTAGGATTTTAGTCTGAAAACCAGCAGGTCTGACACCCAAGAAGAGCTGATGTTTCCGTTTTAGTCCAAAGGCGAGAAAAAACTGATGTCCCAGCTCAGGGGTAGTCGGGCAGGAACAGTTCCCTCTCAGACAGGAAAGTCAGCCTTTTTTGTTCCATTCAGACCTTCAGTCGGTTGGATGAGGTGCACCCACATTAGGGAGGGCCACCCCCTTTACTCAGTCTACTGATTCAAACATGAATCTCATTCACAACCCCCCTCACAGACACACACACCCAGAATTATGTCTGACCAAATGTCTGGGCACCCCTTGGTCCAATAAAGTTAATGTATAAAAATTAACCATCACACCAGGTGAGACTCAATTGTACGATTAAAGGAGTGCTGATAAATTTACATGCAAAAAATTATGCTTATATCATAAGTTCAAGCTTTTGGTTACAGAACATTTGAAGATTTAATGAACCATTTTAAGGGGAAATTAGTTAGCCTTTGCAGTGTTACCTGAAAAACTATTGTTTAACCAAAAACAATTCTACAAATATTAGCCACTATTTAATTAGTTCATTAATTCATCTATCAATCATGCATGTGTTCAGCAGACCTCAGTTGAGTATGTATTTTGTTCCAGGCACTGTGCCAGACACAGGGTGTTCAGATGCCAAAGGAGAGAAACCCATTCCTGTCAGCCAGGAACTTACTGTCTAGTAGGTGAGACAGCGAAATAAATTAGGAAGTAAAGTGGGTTACTGAATATGTTTTTTGAGATATAATTGACATATAACATTATATTAGTTTCAGATTGGAGGTAGAGACAAGATAGTGGAGTGGAAGGACTTGAGCTCACCTCCTTTCATGTAAACACCAAAATCACAACTAACTGCTCAAAACCAGTGACAACAAAGACTGCAACCTACCCCAAAAGATATTCTTCACCTAAAGACAAAGAAGAAGCCACAAGATGGTAGGAGGGGCACTTTCACAGTATAATCAAATCCCATACCCACCGGGTGGGCAACTCACAAACTGGAAAATAATTATATTGCAGAGGTTTTCCCACAGGAGTGAGAGTTCTGAGCCCCATGTCAGGCTCCCCAGCCTGGGAAGAGCCCCTAGAGCATTTGGCTTTGAAGGCCAACAGGGCTTGAGTGCAGGAGCGCCACAGGACTGGGGGAAACAGAGGCTCCACTCTTGGAGGGTGCACACAAGGTTTCACATGCACTGGGATCCAGGGCAAAGCAGTGACTCCATAGGAGCCTGGGCCAGACCTACCTGTGGGTCCTGGAGGAAGGGATTGGCTGTGGCTCACTGTGGGGGGAAGGACACTGGTGGTGGAGGCCCCAGGTAATATTCATAGGCGTGAGCTCTCCTGGAGGTCGCCATTTTTGCACCGAGACCTGGCTCCACCCAACAGCCCGCAGGCTCCAGTGCTGGAACGCCTCAGGCCAGACAACCAACGGGGGTGGGGGGACACAGCCCCACCCATCAACAGACATGATGCCTAAAGTCGTGTCCTGAGCCCACAGCCACCTCTAAACACACCCTTGACAAGGCCCTGCCCACCAGAGAGACAAGACCTAGTTCTACCCACTAGTGGGCAGGCATCAGTCCCTCACACCAGGAAGCCTACAAAAGCCCCTGGACCAACCTACCCACCAGGGGACATACACCAGAAGCAAGAGGAACTACAATCCTGAAACCTGCAGACTGGAGACCACAAACACAGAAAGTTAGACAAAATGAGATTGCAAAGAAATATGTTCCACATGAAGGAAAAAGATAAAATGCCAGAAGAACAACGAAGTGAAGTGGAGATAGGCAATCTGTCTGAAAAAGAATTCAGAGTAATGATGGTAAACGTGATCCAAGATCTCGGAAAAAGAATGGAGGAACAGACCAAGAAGATA
The DNA here is from genome assembly GCF_002837175.3 of Physeter macrocephalus. Classification (NCBI taxonomy): domain Eukaryota; kingdom Metazoa; phylum Chordata; class Mammalia; order Artiodactyla; family Physeteridae; genus Physeter; species Physeter macrocephalus. The sequence continues at coordinate 102,462,774 of NC_041222.1, read as the reverse complement.
CAAGAAATGTTTAACAAAGAGCAAGAAGATTTAAAGAACAAACAGAGATGAACAATACGATAATTGAAATGAAAAATATACTAGAAGGAATCAATAGCAGAATTAATGAGGCAGAAGAATGAATAACTGAGCTGTAAGACAGATTGGTGGAAATCACTACCGTGGAACAGAATAAAGAAAAAAGAATGAAAAGAAATGAGGACAGTCTGAGATACCTCTGGGACAAAATTAAATGCACCAACATTTGCATTATAGGGGTCCCAGAAGGCGGAAAGAGAGAGAAAGGACATGAGAAAATATTTGAAGAGATTATAGCCAAACACTTCCCTAACATGAGAAAGGAAAGACTCAAGTCCACAAAGCACAGAGTCCCATACAGGATAAACCCAAGGAGGAACATGCCAACACACATATTAATCAAAAATAACAAAATAAACTACAAAGAGAAAACATTAAAATCAACAAGGGAAAAGCAACAAATAATATACAAGGGAATCCCCATAAGGTTATCAGCTGATTTTTCACCAGAAACTGCAGGCCAGAAGGGAGTGGCAGGATGTATTACCAGCTTTACAACAAATGCTACAGGAACTTCTCTAGGTGGAAAAGAAAAGGCTACAAGTAGAAACAAGAAAATTACGAATGGGAAAGCTCACCAGTAAAGGCAAACACACCGTAAAGACAGGACATCATCCACACACAAAAATGATCTCAAAAGCAGCAATCGTGAGGGCAGTACAAATGCAGGATATTGGAAATGCATTTGAAATTAAGAGACCAGTAACTTAAAACAATCTTGTATATATAAAGACTGCTATATCAAACCTCATAGTAACTGCAAACCAAAAATCTACGATACCCACACGAAAAAGAAAAAGCGATCCAAACACTAAAGACAGTCATCAAACCAAAAGTGAAGAGAAGAAAAGAGGAAGGAAAGAAAAGAGACCTACAAAACAAATCCAAAACAATTAACAGAATGGCGATAAGAACATACATATCAGTAATTATCTTAAATGTAAACATATTAAATGCTCCAACTAAAAAACACAGACTGGCTGAATGGATACAAAAACAAGACCCGTATATATATGCTGTCTACAAGAGACCCACTTCAGATCTAGGGACACATACACAGTGAAAGTGAAAGGAAGGAAAAAGGTATTCCATGCAAATGGAAATCAAAAGAAATTTGGGAGAGCAATATTCATATAAGACAATATATACTTTAAAATAAAGACTGTTACAAGAGACAAAGAAGGACACTTCATAATGATCAAGGGATCAATCCAAAAAGATATAACAATTGTCAATACATATGCATCCAACATAGGAGCACCTCAATATATAAGGCAAATATTAACAGCCATAAAAGGAGAAATTGGGGCTTCCCTGGTGGCACAGTGGTTGAGAGTCCGCCTGCCGATGCAGGGGACGCGGGTTCATGCCCCGGTCCGGGAGAATCCTGCATGCCACAGAGCGGCTGGGCCGGTGAGCCATGGCCGCTGAACCTGTGCGTCCGGAGCCTGTGCTCCACAACGGGAGAGCACATGGCAGTGAGAGGCCCGCATAACGCAAAAAAAAAAAAAAAAGGAGAAATTGACAGTAACACAATAATACTGGGGGACTTTAACAGCCCACTTACATCAATGGACAGATCATCCAGACAGAAAATCAATAAGGAAACATGGGCCTTAAATGACACATGAGACCACATGGACTTAATTATGGAGCATTCCATTCGAAAGCAACAGAATACACATTCTTCTCAAGTGCACATGGAACATTCTCCAGAATGGATCACATGCTGGGCCACAGAGCAAGCCTCAGTAAATTTAAGAAAACTGAAATCATATCAATCATCTTTTCCGACCACAACACTAGATTCGAAATCAACTGCAAGAATAAAACTGTAAAAAAACACAAACCCGTGGAGGCTAAACAATATGTTACTAAACAACAAACGGATCACTGAAGAAATCAAAGAGGAAATCAAACAATATCTAGAGACAAATGAAAATGTAAAAAAGATGATCGAAAACCTATGGTATGCAGCAAAAGCTGTTCTAAGAGGGAAGTTTATAGCAATACAATCTTACCTTAGGAAACAAGAAAAATCTCAAATAAACAACCTAACCTTACACCTAAAGCCACTAGAGAAAAAAGAACTAACAAAGCCCAAAGTTAGTAGAAGGAAAGAAATCATAAAGATCAGAGCAGAAATAAATGAAATCGAGACAAAATAGAAAAGATCAATGAAACTAAAAGCTGGTTCTTTGAAAAGATAATAAAATTGATAAACCTTTAGCCAGACCCATCAAGAAAAAGAGGGAGAGGGCTCAAATCAATAAAATTAGAAATGAAAAAGAAGTTACAACAGACACTACAGCAATACAAAGGATCACAGGAGACTACTACAAGTACCTATACTCCAATAAAATGGACAACCTAGAAGAAAAGGACAAATTCTTAGAAAGGTACAACCTTCCAAGACTGAACCAGGAAGAAGTGGAATATATGAACAGACCAATCACAAGTACTGAAATTGAAACTGTGATTAGAAACTCCCAACAAATGAAAGCCCAGGACCAGATGGCTTCACAGGCGAATTGTATCAAACACTTAGAGAAGAGTTAACACCTACCCTTCCAAAACTCTTCCAAAAAACTGAAGAGGAAGGAACACTCCCAAGCTCATTCTACGAGGCCACCATTACCCTGATACCAAAACCAGACAAAGAAACCACAAAAAAAGAAAATTACAGGCCAATATCACTGATGAACATGGACGCAAAAATCCTCAACAAAATACTAGCAAACTGAATCCAAAAAGGCATTAAAAAGGATCATACACCATGATCAAGTGGGATTTATCTCAGGGATGCAAGGATTCTTCAATATCTGCAAATCAATCAGTGTGATACACCACACTAACAAAATGAAGAATAAAAAACTTATGATCATCTCAATAGATGCAGAAAAGCTTTTGACAAAATTCAACACCCATTTATGATAAAAACTCTCCAGAAAGTGGGCATAGAGGAAACCTGCCTCAACATAATAAAGGCCATATATGACAAACCCACAGC
>NC_041222.1:102451326-102456329 GCF_002837175.3 Physeter macrocephalus | reverse complement strand
GGGTGTGTGTGTGTGTGTGTGTGTGTGTGTGTGTGTGTGTGTGTGTGTGTGTGTGTGTGTGTGTGTGTGTGTGTGTGTGTGTGTGTGTGTGTGTGCGTGCGTACGTGCGTGCGTGTGCGCGTGCACGCGTGCGCACGCGTACACGAGTTTATTGTAAAGAACTGGTTCAGGTGATTATGGAGGCTGAGACTACAAGATCTGTAGTCAGGAAGCTGGAGATGCAGGGGAACTGATGTAGCTCCAGACTGAATCTGAAGGCCTGAGAACCAGAAGCACTGATGGTAGGATTTTAGTCTGAAAACCAGCAGGTCTGACACCCAAGAAGAGCTGATGTTTCCGTTTTAGTCCAAAGGCGAGAAAAAACTGATGTCCCAGCTCAGGGGTAGTCGGGCAGGAACAGTTCCCTCTCAGACAGGAAAGTCAGCCTTTTTTGTTCCATTCAGACCTTCAGTCGGTTGGATGAGGTGCACCCACATTAGGGAGGGCCACCCCCTTTACTCAGTCTACTGATTCAAACATGAATCTCATTCACAACCCCCCTCACAGACACACACACCCAGAATTATGTCTGACCAAATGTCTGGGCACCCCTTGGTCCAATAAAGTTAATGTATAAAAATTAACCATCACACCAGGTGAGACTCAATTGTACGATTAAAGGAGTGCTGATAAATTTACATGCAAAAAATTATGCTTATATCATAAGTTCAAGCTTTTGGTTACAGAACATTTGAAGATTTAATGAACCATTTTAAGGGGAAATTAGTTAGCCTTTGCAGTGTTACCTGAAAAACTATTGTTTAACCAAAAACAATTCTACAAATATTAGCCACTATTTAATTAGTTCATTAATTCATCTATCAATCATGCATGTGTTCAGCAGACCTCAGTTGAGTATGTATTTTGTTCCAGGCACTGTGCCAGACACAGGGTGTTCAGATGCCAAAGGAGAGAAACCCATTCCTGTCAGCCAGGAACTTACTGTCTAGTAGGTGAGACAGCGAAATAAATTAGGAAGTAAAGTGGGTTACTGAATATGTTTTTTGAGATATAATTGACATATAACATTATATTAGTTTCAGATTGGAGGTAGAGACAAGATAGTGGAGTGGAAGGACTTGAGCTCACCTCCTTTCATGTAAACACCAAAATCACAACTAACTGCTCAAAACCAGTGACAACAAAGACTGCAACCTACCCCAAAAGATATTCTTCACCTAAAGACAAAGAAGAAGCCACAAGATGGTAGGAGGGGCACTTTCACAGTATAATCAAATCCCATACCCACCGGGTGGGCAACTCACAAACTGGAAAATAATTATATTGCAGAGGTTTTCCCACAGGAGTGAGAGTTCTGAGCCCCATGTCAGGCTCCCCAGCCTGGGAAGAGCCCCTAGAGCATTTGGCTTTGAAGGCCAACAGGGCTTGAGTGCAGGAGCGCCACAGGACTGGGGGAAACAGAGGCTCCACTCTTGGAGGGTGCACACAAGGTTTCACATGCACTGGGATCCAGGGCAAAGCAGTGACTCCATAGGAGCCTGGGCCAGACCTACCTGTGGGTCCTGGAGGAAGGGATTGGCTGTGGCTCACTGTGGGGGGAAGGACACTGGTGGTGGAGGCCCCAGGTAATATTCATAGGCGTGAGCTCTCCTGGAGGTCGCCATTTTTGCACCGAGACCTGGCTCCACCCAACAGCCCGCAGGCTCCAGTGCTGGAACGCCTCAGGCCAGACAACCAACGGGGGTGGGGGGACACAGCCCCACCCATCAACAGACATGATGCCTAAAGTCGTGTCCTGAGCCCACAGCCACCTCTAAACACACCCTTGACAAGGCCCTGCCCACCAGAGAGACAAGACCTAGTTCTACCCACTAGTGGGCAGGCATCAGTCCCTCACACCAGGAAGCCTACAAAAGCCCCTGGACCAACCTACCCACCAGGGGACATACACCAGAAGCAAGAGGAACTACAATCCTGAAACCTGCAGACTGGAGACCACAAACACAGAAAGTTAGACAAAATGAGATTGCAAAGAAATATGTTCCACATGAAGGAAAAAGATAAAATGCCAGAAGAACAACGAAGTGAAGTGGAGATAGGCAATCTGTCTGAAAAAGAATTCAGAGTAATGATGGTAAACGTGATCCAAGATCTCGGAAAAAGAATGGAGGAACAGACCAAGAAGATACAAGAAATGTTTAACAAAGAGCAAGAAGATTTAAAGAACAAACAGAGATGAACAATACGATAATTGAAATGAAAAATATACTAGAAGGAATCAATAGCAGAATTAATGAGGCAGAAGAATGAATAACTGAGCTGTAAGACAGATTGGTGGAAATCACTACCGTGGAACAGAATAAAGAAAAAAGAATGAAAAGAAATGAGGACAGTCTGAGATACCTCTGGGACAAAATTAAATGCACCAACATTTGCATTATAGGGGTCCCAGAAGGCGGAAAGAGAGAGAAAGGACATGAGAAAATATTTGAAGAGATTATAGCCAAACACTTCCCTAACATGAGAAAGGAAAGACTCAAGTCCACAAAGCACAGAGTCCCATACAGGATAAACCCAAGGAGGAACATGCCAACACACATATTAATCAAAAATAACAAAATAAACTACAAAGAGAAAACATTAAAATCAACAAGGGAAAAGCAACAAATAATATACAAGGGAATCCCCATAAGGTTATCAGCTGATTTTTCACCAGAAACTGCAGGCCAGAAGGGAGTGGCAGGATGTATTACCAGCTTTACAACAAATGCTACAGGAACTTCTCTAGGTGGAAAAGAAAAGGCTACAAGTAGAAACAAGAAAATTACGAATGGGAAAGCTCACCAGTAAAGGCAAACACACCGTAAAGACAGGACATCATCCACACACAAAAATGATCTCAAAAGCAGCAATCGTGAGGGCAGTACAAATGCAGGATATTGGAAATGCATTTGAAATTAAGAGACCAGTAACTTAAAACAATCTTGTATATATAAAGACTGCTATATCAAACCTCATAGTAACTGCAAACCAAAAATCTACGATACCCACACGAAAAAGAAAAAGCGATCCAAACACTAAAGACAGTCATCAAACCAAAAGTGAAGAGAAGAAAAGAGGAAGGAAAGAAAAGAGACCTACAAAACAAATCCAAAACAATTAACAGAATGGCGATAAGAACATACATATCAGTAATTATCTTAAATGTAAACATATTAAATGCTCCAACTAAAAAACACAGACTGGCTGAATGGATACAAAAACAAGACCCGTATATATATGCTGTCTACAAGAGACCCACTTCAGATCTAGGGACACATACACAGTGAAAGTGAAAGGAAGGAAAAAGGTATTCCATGCAAATGGAAATCAAAAGAAATTTGGGAGAGCAATATTCATATAAGACAATATATACTTTAAAATAAAGACTGTTACAAGAGACAAAGAAGGACACTTCATAATGATCAAGGGATCAATCCAAAAAGATATAACAATTGTCAATACATATGCATCCAACATAGGAGCACCTCAATATATAAGGCAAATATTAACAGCCATAAAAGGAGAAATTGGGGCTTCCCTGGTGGCACAGTGGTTGAGAGTCCGCCTGCCGATGCAGGGGACGCGGGTTCATGCCCCGGTCCGGGAGAATCCTGCATGCCACAGAGCGGCTGGGCCGGTGAGCCATGGCCGCTGAACCTGTGCGTCCGGAGCCTGTGCTCCACAACGGGAGAGCACATGGCAGTGAGAGGCCCGCATAACGCAAAAAAAAAAAAAAAAGGAGAAATTGACAGTAACACAATAATACTGGGGGACTTTAACAGCCCACTTACATCAATGGACAGATCATCCAGACAGAAAATCAATAAGGAAACATGGGCCTTAAATGACACATTAGACCACATGGACTTAATTATGGAGCATTCCATTCGAAAGCAACAGAATACACATTCTTCTCAAGTGCACATGGAACATTCTCCAGAATGGATCACATGCTGGGCCACAGAGCAAGCCTCAGTAAATTTAAGAAAACTGAAATCATATCAATCATCTTTTCCGACCACAACACTAGATTCGAAATCAACTGCAAGAATAAAACTGTAAAAAAACACAAACCCGTGGAGGCTAAACAATATGTTACTAAACAACAAACGGATCACTGAAGAAATCAAAGAGGAAATCAAACAATATCTAGAGACAAATGAAAATGTAAAAAAGATGATCGAAAACCTATGGTAAAAAGAGGGAGAGGGCTCAAATCAATAAAATTAGAAATGAAAAAGAAGTTACAACAGACACTACAGCAATACAAAGGATCACAGGAGACTACTACAAGTACCTATACTCCAATAAAATGGACAACCTAGAAGAAAAGGACAAATTCTTAGAAAGGTACAACCTTCCAAGACTGAACCAGGAAGAAGTGGAATATATGAACAGACCAATCACAAGTACTGAAATTGAAACTGTGATTAGAAACTCCCAACAAATGAAAGCCCAGGACCAGATGGCTTCACAGGCGAATTGTATCAAACACTTAGAGAAGAGTTAACACCTACCCTTCCAAAACTCTTCCAAAAAACTGAAGAGGAAGGAACACTCCCAAGCTCATTCTACGAGGCCACCATTACCCTGATACCAAAACCAGACAAAGAAACCACAAAAAAAGAAAATTACAGGCCAATATCACTGATGAACATGGACGCAAAAATCCTCAACAAAATACTAGCAAACTGAATCCAAAAAGGCATTAAAAAGGATCATACACCATGATCAAGTGGGATTTATCTCAGGGATGCAAGGATTCTTCAATATCTGCAAATCAATCAGTGTGATACACCACACTAACAAAATGAAGAATAAAAAACTTATGATCATCTCAATAGATGCAGAAAAGCTTTTGACAAAATTCAACACCCATTTATGATAAAAACTCTCCAGAAAGTGGGCATAGAGGAAACCTGCCTCAACATAATAAAGGCCATATATGACAAACCCACAGC
>NC_041222.1:102448501-102451299 GCF_002837175.3 Physeter macrocephalus | reverse complement strand
CATCATACTCAACAATGAAAAGCTGAAAGCATTTCCTCTAAGATCAGAAACAAGATAAGGATGTCCACTCTCACCACTTTTTTCAACATAGTTTTGGAAGTCCTAGCCATGGCAATCAGAGAAGAAAAAGAAATAAAAGAATCCAAACTGGAAAGTAAGAAGTAAAACTGTCAGTTTGCAGATGACATGATACTATACATAGAAAATCTTAATGATGCTACCATAAAACTACTAGAGCTCAGCAATGAATTCAGTGAAGTTGCAGGATAGAAAATTAATACACAGAAATCTCTTGCATTTCTATACACTACCAATAAGAGATCAGAAAGAGAAATTAAGGAAACAATGCCATTTACCATCGCATCAAAAAGCAAAATATACAGGGCTTCCCTGGTGGTGCAGTGGTTGAGAGTCCGCCTGCCGATGCAGGGGACACGGGTTCGTGCCCCGGTCCGGGAAGATCCCACATGCCGCAGAGCAGCTGGGCCCGTAAGCCATGGTCGCTGAGCCTGTGCGTCCGGAGCCTGTGCTCCACGATGGGAGAGGCCGCAACAGTGAGAGGCCCATGTACCAAAAAAAAAAAAAAAAAAGCAAAAAATACCTAGGAACAAACATACCTAAGGCAGCAACAGACCTGTACACGGAAAACTGTAAGGCACTGATAAAAGAAATTGAAGATGACATAAACAGATGGAAAGATATACCACATGCTGTGATTGAAAGAATACTGTCAAAATGAATATACTACCCAAGGCAATCTAGAGATTCAATGCAATCCCTATCAAATTACCAATGACAACTTTCACAGAACTAGAACAAAAACTTTTAATATGGGTATGGAAACAGAAAAGACCCCGAATAGCCAAAGCAATCCTGACAGAGAAAAACGGAGCTGAAGGAATCTGACTCCCTGACTTCAGACTATACTACAAAGCTACAGTAATCCAAACAGTATAGTACTGGCACCAAAACAGAGATGTACATCAATGGGACAAGATAGTAAAACCCATGCACCTATGGTCAATTAATCTATGACAAAGGAGGCAAGAATGTACAATGGAGGTAAGACAGTCTCTCTTCAGTAAGTGCTGCTGAGAAAACTGGACAGCCACATGTAAAAGAATGAAATTAGAACACTCTCTTAGCAGCATACACACACCAAAAAAACTCAAAATGGATTAAAGATCTAAATGTAAGACCAGATACTATAAAACTCTTAGAGGAAAACATAAGCAGAACACTCTAGGACATAAGTTGCAGCAATATCTTTTTGGGTCCACCTCCTACAATAATGAAAATAAAAACAAAAAAAAATGGGACCTAATTAAACTTAAAAGCTTTTGCACAGCAAAGGACACCATAAACAAAATGAAAAATCAACCCACAGAATGGGAGAAAATATTTGCCAATGAAGGGACCAACAAGGGATTGATCTCCAAAATATACAAACAGCTCATACAACTCAATGTCAAAAAAAACAAACAACCTAATCAAAAAATGGACAGAAGATCTAAATAGACATTTCTCCAAAGAAGACAAACAGATGGCCCAAAAGCACATGAAAAGATGCTTAACATCACTAATACAATGAGGTATCACCTCATACGAGTTAGAAGAGCCATCATCAAAAATTCTACAGTGGAGTCAAGATGGCGGACTAGGAGGACGCAGAATTTGCGTCTCCTCACAATTAGGGCACCTACCAGGCACCGGTGGGGGACCACAGATACCTAAGGGGACAGGAGGAACCCCCAGCAACCAGGTAGGATGTGGGGTGTGGGGGGAGTGTAAGGGGAGGAGAAGTGGAGGTGGGACGGGACTGGTGCCCCTGAGGGGTGGATGTGGGAGGGGAAAGGATCCATGCTGAAGTGGGAAATTGGGGGACCATTGGGAGGACAGAGGATCAAAAGGGAGTGTGGCCAAGTTTCCCCGGCCCACTTGGGCCCCTGGAAGCCTGCTGAGATTCCAGGCCTGATCCTCTGGGCCTGATCCTCTGCCCACCGAGGCCCCCTCTAGCCACACAGGCCCTGAGGGAGTGGGAAGGGGGAGCAAAAGTAAAGGTCAGACTTCTGGGACCGGCACCCCTGAGGGGGGTGGCTCGGGGAGGGGAAGAGTTCCTACACCCAGCAGGACCCACCCACGGTTAGAGGTCCAGCAGCAAGTGGGGGAGACCCTGGGGGTGATGGGGGAGGGGCACAGAGGAACAGAAGGGAATGTGGCCAATGCCTTCCCTGTCCACTTAGGCACCGGGGAGCTTGTTGGGCCCCCAGGCCTAATCCTCTGCCCTCGGAGCCTCCCCACTGCCGCGCAGAGCCCAAGCCCCGCCCCTACACCCCCACCCAGGGCCCCACCTTTACACTCGGAGACCCCCTCCAACGCGCTGGGCCTAAACCCCACCCACACACCCGCACCCAGGGCCCTACCTCCAAACTCTGGAACTCCACACTCCAGAGACCTTCCTTCCAACGTGCTGCCTCTCCCCTTCTGCGCAGGTCCTAAGCAGAGGCCCCGCCCCACGCATGAACGTAGCCCCCCCACCAACCTAGGTCCCATCCCACCTTAAACCCCGCCCCTGCCTAAGTTCCAACCCCACCTAAACTCCACCCCCATAGCCAAGGCTTTCTTTTCTTCTTTTTTCCTCTTTTAGATTGGGGCTCTGTTTTACCCTGTTGATTCACTGCTGTTCATTCATTTATATTTTTATTTTTCCTAATCTTTTATTTTTCTAATTTTATTTTATTCTTTATATTTTGTTATTGTTCTCTCCTTCTGGTTTGTTCCCCCCCACACACACCCCT
>NC_041222.1:102446572-102448149 GCF_002837175.3 Physeter macrocephalus | reverse complement strand
CCTTCTGGTTTGTTCCCCCCCACCCACACCCCCTTTTTTTTTTTTTTCTATTGTGGTTTTATTTTACCCTGTTGCAGTGGTTCCAATTATATTTTTATTTTTCCTAATATATTTTTTATCTTTCTAATTTTATTTTGTTTTTTTTTTCTTTGATATTGTACTGCTCCTTTTTTTGTTTTTTCTTTTTTTTGCCATGCCACGCAACTTGCAGGATCTTGGTTCTCAGGCCAGACGTTGGGCCTGAGCTCCTTTGGTGGGAGCTCTGAGTCCAAACAGCTGGGCTAACAGAGAACCTCAGACCACAGGGAATATTAATCAGAGTGAGATGTCCCGGAGGTCCTAATCTCAGCACCAAGACCTGGCTCTGTCCAACTGCCTGTAAGTTCCAGTGCTGGACGCCTCAGACCAAACAACCAGTAAGATAGGAATACAGCCCCATCCATCAAAAAAAAAAAAAAAAAAAAGAAACGACAAAAAAAAAAATGTTATAAAGAAGCAAGGTAAAAACCTACAAGACCAAATAAATGTAGGCAAAATAGGCAACCAACCTAAAAAAGAATTCAAAGTAATCGTAGAAAAGATGATCCAAAATCTCAGATACAGGATGGAGAAAATACAAGAAATATTTAACAAGGATCTAGAAGAACTAAAGAGCAAACAAACTGTGATGAACAATACAATAACTGAAATTAAAAATACTCTAGAAGGAATCAACAGCAGAACAACTGAGGCAGAAGAACGGATGAGTGACCTGGAAGATAAAATGGTGGAAATAACTGCCAGGGAGCAGAATAAAGAAAAAACAATGAAAATAATTGAGGAGAGTCTCAGAGACCTCTGGGACAACATTAAAGGCACCAACATTTGAATTATAGGAGTCCGAGAAGAAGAAGAGAAAAAGAAAGGGTCTGAGAAAATATTTGAAGAGATTATAGTCAAAAACTTCCCTAACATGGGAAAGGAAATAGACAATCAAGTCCAGGAAGTGCAGAGACTCCCATACAGGATAAACCCAAAGAGAAACATGCCAAGACACATATTAATCAAACTATCAAAAATTAAATACAAAGAAAAAATATTAAAAGCAGCAAGGGAAAACCAACAAAAACATACAAGGGAATCCCCATAAGGCTAACAGCTGATCTTTCAGCAGAAACTCTGCAAGCCAGAAGGGAGTGGCAGGACATATTTAGAGTGATGAAAGGGAAAAACCTACAACCAAGATTACTCTATCCAACAAGGATCTCATTCAGATACGACTGAGAAATTAAAACCTTTACAGACAAGAAAAAGTTAAGAGAATTCAGCACCACCACACCAGCTTTACAACAAATGCTAATGGAACTTCTTTAGGCAGGAAACGTAAGAGAAGGAAAAGACCTACAAAAATAAACCCAAAACAATTAAGAAAATGGTAATAGAAACACACATATCAATAACTACCTTAAATGTAAATGGATTAAATGCTCCAAGCAAAAGGCACAGACTGGCTGAATGGATACAAAAACAAGACACATATACATGCTGTCTACAAGAGACCCACTTCAGACCTAGGGACACATACAGACTGAAAGTGA
>NC_041222.1:102444225-102445868 GCF_002837175.3 Physeter macrocephalus | reverse complement strand
CAAACACACGGAGGCTAAACAATACACTACTAAATAACCAAGAGATCACTGAAGAAATCAAAGAGGAAATCAGAAAATACCTAGAAACAAATGACAATGAAAACACGACGACCCAAAACCTATGGGATGCAGCAAAAGCAGTTCTAAGAGGGAAGTTTATAGCAATACAATCCTACCTCAAGAAACAAGAAAAATATCAAATAAACAATCTAACCTTACACCTAAAGCAATTAGGAAAGAAATCACAAAGATCAGATCAGAAATAAATGAAAAAGAAAGGAAGGAAACAACAGCAAAGGTCAATAAAACTAAAAGCTTGTTCTTTGAGAAGATAAACAAAATTCATAAAGCATTAGCCAAACTCATCAAGAAAAAAAGGGAGAAGACTCATATCAACAGAATTAGAAATGTTAGCAGTAACAACTGACACTGCAGAAATACAAAGGATCATGAGAGATTACTACAAACAACTATATACCAATAAAATGGACAACCTGGAAGAAATGGACAAATTCTTAGAAAAGTACAACCTTCCAGGACTGAACCAGGAAGAAATAAAAAATATAAACACACCAATCACAAGCACTGAAATTGAAACTGTGATTAAAAATCTTCCAACAAACAAAAGCCCAGAACTAGATGGCTTCACAGGTGAATTCTATCAAACATTTAGAGAACACCTATCCTTCCCAAACTCTTCCAAAATACAGCAGAGGGAGGAACACTTCCAAACTCATTCTACGAGGCCACCATCACCCTGATACCAAAACCAGACAAAGATGTCACAAAAAAAGAAAACTATAGGCCAATATCACTGATGAACATAGATGCAAAAATCCTCAACAAAATACTAGCAAACAGAATCCAACAGCACATTAAAAGGATCATACCCGATGATCAAGTGGGGTATATCCCAGGAATGCAAGGATTCTTCAATATATGTAAATCAATCAATGTGATACACCATATTAACAAATTGAAGGAGAAAAAATATATGATCATTTCAACAGATGCAGAAAAAGCTTTTGACAAAATTCAACACCCATTTATGATTTTAAAAAACCCTCCAGAAAGTAGGCATAGAGGAAAGCTACCTCAACACAGTAAGGCCATACATGACACACATCATTCTCAATAGTGAAAAACCGAAACCATTTCCTCTAAGATCAGGAACAACACAAGGCTGCCCACTCTCACCACTATTATTCAACATAGTTTTGAAGTTTTGGTCACAGCAATCAGAGAAGAAAAAGAAGTAAAAGGAATCCAAATAGGAAAAGAAGTAAAACTGTCACTGTTTGCAGAGGACATGACACTATACACAGAGAATCCTAAAGATGCTACCAAAAAACTACTAGAGCTAATCAATGAATGTGGTAGAGTAGCAAGCAGGATACAAAATTAATGTACAGAAATCTCTTGCATTCCTATACACCAATGATGAAAAACCTGAAAGAGAAATTAAGGAAACACCCCCATTTACCATTGCAACAAAAATAATCAAATACCTAGGAATAAACCTACCTAAGGAGATAAAAGACCTGTATGCAGAAAACTATTAAGACATTGATGAAAGAAATTAAAGATGATACAAACAGATGGAGAGATACACCATGTTCTTGGATTGGAAGAAACAACACTGT
>NC_041222.1:102433625-102443748 GCF_002837175.3 Physeter macrocephalus | reverse complement strand
CCTAATGAAACTTAAAAGCTTTGCACAGCAAAGGAAACCATAAACAAGATGAAAAGACAACCCTCAGAATGGGAGAAAATATTTGTAAATGAAGCAACTGACAAAGGATTAATCTCCACAATATACAAGCAGCTCATGCAGCTCAATATCAAAAAAACAAACAATGCAATCCAAAAATAGGCAGAAGACCTAAACAGACATTTCTCCAAAGAAGATATACAGATTGCCAACAAACATATGAAAGGATGCTCAACATCACTTACCATCAGAGAAATGCAAATCAAAACTACAATGAGGTATCACCTCACAGCAGTCAGAATGGCCATCATCAATAAATCTACAAACAGTAAATGCTGGAAAGGGTGTGGAGAAAAGGGAACCTTCTTGCACCGTTGGTGGGAATGTAAACTGGTACAACCACTATGGAGAACAGTACGGAGGTTCCTTAGAAAACTACCATATGATCCAGCAATCCCACTCCTGGGCATATATCTGGCAAAACCCAGAATTTGAAAGGATACATGCACCCCTATGTTCACAGCAGCTTTATTTACAACAGCCAAGACATGGAAGCAACCTAAATGTCCATCAACAGAGGAATGGATAAAGAAGATGTGGTACATATATACAGTGGAATATTACTCAGCCATAAAAAAAGAATGAAAAAATGCCATTTGCAGCAACATGGATGGACCTAGAGATTGTCATACTAAGTGAAGTCAGATGGAGAAAGACAAATACAGTATCACTTATATATGGAATCTAAAAAAAAATAATACAAATGAGCTTATTTACAAAACAGAAATTGACTCACAAACTTCAAAAACAGAACTTATGGTTACCAAAGGGGAAGGCTGGGGCTGGGGAGGGATAAATTAGGATTTCAGGATTAACATATACACACTACTATATATAAAATAGATAATCAACAAGGACCTACTGTATAGCACAGGGAACTCTACTCAATATTCTGTAATAACCTATATGGGAAAAGAATCTGAAAAAGAATGGATATATGTATATGCATAACTAAGTCACTTTGCTGTACACCTGAAACTAACACAACATTGTAAATCAACTAGACTCCAGTATAAAATAAAAATTAAATTAAAAAAACACTGTACTAGTTTCAGGTGTGCAACATAATGATTCAATACACGCATGCATGAAATAGTGTTAATGGTAAGATGACCACACATGCTACTAGCCTAGAGCAGCTCCCTTTACACCTGTAGTCCCAGTGAACTAATTGAAAGCTCCCTATTGTTAGCAAAAGTGTCCTTATTTGGGCAATAAATTTTGCAGCCACCTAGCTAGAAGAGATGCGAGAGAAGTTTCTATAAGATACAGGAGGGATGCCCATGAGGAAGAGGCTGAGCTACCTGCAGGCAGGGACAGGAGAGCTCTCAACAGATCCTGGGATTGATCCTGAGAATGAGGCAGAGTGTTTACTGGGCAGAGAGAAAGGGAAAGGGCGCTCAGTGCGTGATGGCCACGGGGCAGGGATCAGCAGTGGCACCGGACCACGGACGACTCTGATATGTCTGGGCAGCAGGGGAGGGGTGAGGGTTGGAGGAGGCGGTCAGGGGGTTCCTGACTGAATCAGGGGGGTTCACAGTAGCTGAATCCTAAAGGCTTCTGTGTGTTGGGCTGGGGAGTCTGAACACATCCTGCTGGTAATGACGACGTCACAGCAGATAGTTTAGGTTAGATTTGTGATTTAGAAAAACAAACGTGTGTTAAAACTTGAATTTCTGAGTATTTACCGATTTGAACCAACTTTTTAAAAATTACATCAGTGTTAGAATTATTGGCACCATCATCTTCACCATCACAATTTTAGAGCTTTTTATTGGATGGTTATTTAGTTCTAGGCATTAGGCAAGTCAGGTTACATACACTGCCTCAATTAATCCTCACAACAGCTTTTTGAAGTTAGCCTTAGATCTGATTCCCATGCACGCGAAATTCTGAGTGAGGGAATCACCAAGAAATGTTCAACCTTTGAAAATAAATAAGCAGTAATTTCAGGTTAGCACATTTAATAACGTTTGCAGAAATGTTTTGATTTTCTCGCTGGTCCTTCTGAAGCCCTGTCAGGAGTCAGGGTTTTCTCAGACAGTTGCCACCTGTCTGTTGACACCAAGGTTATCCTGATAGCCTGCGAGTAGGCTCTATGGATTCCTGTGCTTCCTCAGGAACTACTTACTCTGTAATTTTAGATGAAACCAGGAGTAAGAAACGTTGTTTAATAACTCAGGATCCCACAGATAAAGAAGTGAAAGTTTATCCAAAGAATAAAGGAGCCAAATGGAGGTTCAATTGGACAGGGATGCCCAGCTCCTCTCTCAGTAACTGCCCGTAAACAATACAGAGCAAGGCCCCCAAGTTAAAGAATGTCTTGGTGCAGGGACTTTGCAGGCAAGGACTCTTGTAAGGAACCTCTAGAATAATGGGGCTGGGCTAACGTCACCTGTGACTCCACCTGGCATTGTCAGTGACTTCAAAATTTTTTATTTTATAAATTAAGAAAAATTTATAAACGCAACTGTTACGTATTTTCACTTAGACTGTTGCCTAACTGTTCATGTTCATGTAATACCCCAAGGTAGGGAGGCATAGCTAATAATTTTCCTCTCGACTGGAATGCATCTTTTGCTTTGTCTTTTTTCCTTAGAAGAAAATTATTTTAATCTAAGCATTATTTAATTACAGACATTCAGATGGCCAATAGACACATGAAAAGATGTTCAAAATCACTAATTATTAGAGAAATGCAAATCAAAACTACAATGAGGTATCACCTCACACTGGTCAGGATGGCCATTATTAAGAACTCTACAAATAATAAATGCTGGAGAGAGTGTGGAGAAAAGGGAACCCTCCTGCACTGTTGGTGGGAATGTAAGCTGATACAGCCACTATGGAGAACAGTATGCAGGTTCCTCAGAAAGCTAAAAACAGAATTACCATATGGTCCAGCAATCCCACTCCTGGGCATATATCCGGACAAAACTATAACTCAAAAAGATACATGCACCCTAGTGTTCACAGCAGCACTATTCACAATAGCCAAGACATGGAAATGACCTAAATGTCCATCAACAGATGAATGGATAAAGAAGATGTGGTGCATATATACAGGGCTTCCCTGGTGGCACAGTGGTTGAGAGTCCGCCTGCCGATGCAGGGGACACGGGTTCGTGCCCCGGTCCGGGAGGATCCCACATGCCGCGGAGCAGCTGGGCCCGTGAGCCATGGCCGCTGAGCCTGTGCGTCCGGAGCCTGTGTTCCGCAAAGGGAGAGGCCACAACAGTGAGAGGCCCGCCTACCGCAAAAAAAAACCACAAAAAACCCAAAAACTATAGTTAAATATTAAAAAAATGTGTAACTATGTATGGTGGTGATGAATGTTAACTAAACTTATTGTGGTGATCATTTTGCAATATATACAAATATTAAATCACTATATGAAACTAATATAATGCTATACATGAATTATACCTCAATTTAAAAAATAAAGGACAAAATATTTTTTAATTAAAAAAAAAAAGTTACCAGTTTTAAGGAACTGAACCACTGCGTAAACCCGGAGATTTGTGGATGAGGAGGCAGACTCAGAGAGTAAATCCCTTGGTCTGAAAGCAGCCAGGTCTCTGACTTCAAAGCCCTTAACCACTTAAGGAAGCAGGTCACTTGAACATCAGAAAGTAGGAAAATAAAAACAAAGTTTAAGATAAAAACATAAAGTTTATATGAAGAGGAACAAGAGTCAGAAATTCTTTACATTTTAGAATATCTAGTAGCTCCTCCACATGACGATACGTGAATTCTTATGATTATTTACTGGTCACGGTCTACAATTACACTGTTTTTAAGGGATGACACTTAATGATCATTTAATTGAAAGTCCCTGGAATTACCTGTGGTCAGGAGATGTCAACAGACTTGACAGTTCACAGCTGCCTGCAGATCACTCGTCTGTGGGTAAGCTACAGCTAGAGACAAGTCACTAGACCAGTATACCGTCCCAGGACAGAGCGGTGTGATACTGTGGTTTCTAATGAGAGAGGGGCTGGGGGTCGAATCAATCACCAGCGGTCAGTGATTTAATCAATTGTGCCTATGCAGTGGGGCCTCCAAAGAACCCCAAGGAGGGTGCTGGGAGAGCTGCTGAGTTGAGGGACACTTGGACGTGCTGGGAGAGGGTTCACTCTGAGAGGGACGGAAGCTCCTCGCCCTCCCCAGGCCTTGCCCTACACACCTCTTCCATCTGGCTGCTCCTGAGTTATATCCTTTTATGCTAGATTACCGAATCTAGTTAAGTAAACTTCTCTGAGTCCTGTGAGCCACTCCAGCAAATTAATTGAACTCAAGGAGGGGGTCGTGGGCACCTCCGATTTATGGCTGGTTTGTCAAAAGCACAGGTGACAACCTGCACTCATGACTGGCATCTGCAGTGGAGGGGGCAGTCTTGCAGGACTGA
This sequence comes from Physeter macrocephalus, assembly GCF_002837175.3. Classification (NCBI taxonomy): domain Eukaryota; kingdom Metazoa; phylum Chordata; class Mammalia; order Artiodactyla; family Physeteridae; genus Physeter; species Physeter macrocephalus. Next base: position 102,439,262 of record NC_041222.1, on the reverse strand, counting down.
GCCCTTAACCTGTGGGATCTGATGCTCTCTGCAGCTAGGCAGTATCAGAATTGAGGTAGAGTGTAGGAACCCAGCTGGTGCTGCAGACTTGCTTGATGGGTGGAAAACCCACCTGCCTGGTGTCAAAGTGAAGTAGTATAACAGAGCATGTTCAAGTAAGGAGAGACACACAGGAGTGATACTTATCACTGCATGCATTGCGTTAATACAGTTCACATGCTTTTTTGAAGGACATGTTGTATGCCAAGTCTAGGGCCTTTTGGAAAATCTAAATTGGTTAGACAAGAAAATAAAGATCACAAACATTTGTAGTTATTCAAGAGAAGAAAGTAAACAAGATGAGAAATCCTTGTGTAGTGAGTTAATATTTTGAAATAGTAATCTCTCTTTCCTCCCTCCTCCTGTCCCTTCCTTTCAATTAAATTAGGTCATTCTCTACTAATTGAATCAAGGAAGGGATGTGACAACAAGACAGAGAAAAAAGAGCCTCTTCCAGGTTTCTGAGTTTCCAGAGACAAAGCTTTCAGGCATCACACCAGGGGTTCTAACTATGCAACTTTTTCTCACCCCTTAGGGGATATTTGAAAGGCGTTGTATACTAGTTAGGGGGTAGGTGTTTTTCACAACAACCGGGGACATTATTCCATCATCTGAAAATAGTGGGTGAGGCCAGAGATGCTAAAGAGTGGGGAAAATCCTGCAGGACAAGGAAGGACTGACCCCAAGTGCCAACCTCTGTTAGAACTCACTGACAGGCAAGGATATGGAGAAACTGGAACCCTGTGCATTCAGCCACTCTGGAAAACAATATAGCAGTTCCTCAAAAATTAAACTTAGAATTACCACATGACCCAGCAATTCTACCTCTGGGTATAGATCCCTCCAAAAACTGAAAGCAGGGACCCAAATAGATACTTGTACAACAGTATTCATAGCAGAATTATTCATGATAGCCAAAAGGCCCAAACAACCAAAATGTCCATCATTGCGCAAATGTGGTCCATCCATACAATGGAATATTATTCAGCCTTAAAAAGGAAGGACATTCTGACACAGGCTACGACACGGATGAACACTGAAGACATTATGCTGAGTGAAATAAGCCGGACACATATTGCACGGTTCCACTTGTATGACGTACTTAGTCAAATTCATAGCGACAGGAAGCAGGATGGCGATTCCCAGGGGCTGGGGGTGGGGAATGGGGAGTTAGTGTTTAACGGGGACAGAGTTTCAGTTTGGGAAGATGAAAGAGTTCTGGAAATGGAGAGCGGTGATGGTCACACAACAATCAGAATGTACTTAATGCCACTTAAAAACTGGTTAAAAATGATAAATTTTATGTTATGTGTATTTTACCACAATTAAAACAAAACAAAACTCACTCGGTGGCAGAGGAGATCTTGAAAGCAAGTCTTTTCTGCCCATAGGCCCATAAAAAGATTCCTCAGGCTGGGAGAAGCAGCAAGGGAGGCCAGCAGGAGGGGCAGGCAGTGATGGGTTTCTGAGAGAGGCCCTGCTCACTGTCCTTGGGGAATGGTCAAAACCTTCACAGATCTCAGACGGGGAAACTTGGACCACGCTTCCTAGTACAGCCCTGAGAATGGCAAGAATTTGGAAGAGGGACAAATGTGGCTCTGTGCCGTGTCTTGGCCACCCCAGGTCTTAGCCTCACAAACTCCCCAGGCCCCAGTGAGTGTACGAGCAGAACAATTGCTGAGCGCCCGAGTGCGGGGGAAGTGGCAGAAAGAGGCACAGGAGCTGAGGGCAGGCAGAGGAGCCGAAGGGACGTCACAGGATTGACTTTACGACCAGGGCCAGGGCCAGCCCAGGCTCATGGGCAACTCAGTGTCCCCCGAGCACACGGACGCTACGGAGGATCAGATGAGTCCCTCCAGTGCCCTGGCTCTGTGTAAGCCTCCCCAGAACAGGCATGTGACACCAGAAACCGACTGAACGAGGTTTTGAAACAGAACCGTAGTTGCATCACAAGGTTACATCTATTGCAGCTGAACCTCCAGCCCGACACGCAAAGCCATCCTCACTCCCTCCAGCTCTCTAAAGGTTACGGAGCCACTGGGGGCCTTCAGCAGAACATCCTGTCTAATTGTCCACTCGTATGAGGACCTCCACCATTAGTGAGTTCAATCGCTATCACTGTGCTTTTCCTCTGTTCACAAAATGTTTCTGCGCCGTGTTGGGTGGAGGTGCTTCAGCAGAGTACCCCCTGCCTACGGAACGCTGCCCCCCCCAGCCCTCATCCGAGGCAGCACAGCCCGCCCGGAAGCAGTTTTCCACTGTAGGTGCCTATTTTCTATTTGCACATGGAGCAAGGAAGTGAGCTGAATGAATATGATTAAGCTCCTGGCCTGCGATGCTCCCCACATGGTCTTGTTTTTGTTTTTCTTTAAAGGAATGATGCTAAAACCCTAGTGGCTCCCCCAAACACCTGGATTTTAGTATCTGAAAATTTAAGATAATTAGTAAAACATAATTCCTACTTAATATAGCTTTCATCTGCTCATATCAATTTAATATGATTATTCCCAGTGTTAATTTCAAGTTCTAAATACAGTCTCCTGTAACAGGCAGCTCACATAGAATCCCATCTCTTCATTTCACTAATTCTACTGCAGATAAGTGTTCCCTTGGCTATTCAGGCAAATCCTTGTAATCCTGGGAATGTGGTCGTTAAGTAACTAACCTCTGGTTGGAAAAAAAAAATACCAGTCCTGGTCTTCATCACATTTCGATACTCTGTGGAGCCCAGGTTTGGGCAGTTTCCAGTTTTCTGCGCCTAGAGACTTCAGTTGCCTCTCAGGCTTCTGAACTGTTTTCCTGGCACGTCTGCTGTGGGGCGCCTCACAGCTCTAGCTCACCCGCCACCCGCACACTCTCGGGCTTGCTCTCTCTCCCTCTCCTTCTCTCTTTCACCCTGGGAACTGAAGGTATGTGCGCTGCAGTCTCAGTAACCTGGCTTTTAAGTGAGACCACAGTACAAAATAATAAATGAGATTTTAAACAATGTTTGAAGTGGGTGCAAGCCATGCTGTAGGTTTCGAGGCGGATATTCTTGCGGAAGCCATTGTGGAAGATGACGAAAGGCAAATGAATCACAGATGAGGGCGAAACAAAAACAAATGAAGTAAGGAAAATGAACAGACACAGATTTTAGAAATGATTTTCTCTTCCTAATCAGGCTCGATACCACCATGTTTGGTTACTGGTATGTCTTCATTCACGTCTTTCGACCTTCTTAAAAAAAGAAACGAAGAAGTCACTTCAAGGGACCCCCCCGTTTCAGTTCCGGTGTGTGGCTCAATACATTTACGGCCAGAGTCCAGCAGCCATCACACACCTACGGTAGTGCTGCCTGGATCTCATTTCACTACTCAGGACAATACGACATTCACATCCACAGCACTCTACGTTGCTCCAGGTCTGAACACAGGCATGGAGTAACCATAAAATAATAGGAGTGGATAAGGGGACTACAACACATAGCTCTGGGAACCCATAGCCATCAAATTGGCTATGATGGCCAATTTACTAGCCGAGGTAGGCACGACCACTGTAAGCTAGAATAGTACCCCAAATGACAGAGACAGGAGCAAGAGAATGAATAATTACCTAATGGCTGACTGCAGACACTGATTTGTTTTCATAACTTTAGGCTGAATATACCAGCTTGATGAAAGCTTTGAAAAACTGAGTATAATTCTTTATTAAAATAAAAAGCACAGGGGAAGCAGGCAAGATGGCGGAAGAGTAAGACGCGGAGATCACCTTCCTCCTCACAGATACATATAGCTCACTCTCCATAAATTTGAGCTGGCCCTGTCACCCACTTTAATCAGTAAAATGTGCTGGAAGTGATACTGTGTCAATTCTGGGCAGCTTCTACTTCTGTACTCTTAGAAGTTAGCTACCACACAAGAAGTCCAACTACCTTAAGACTGCCATCCTGTGAGGAAGCTCAGACTAGCCAGATAGAGAGACCATGTGGATTAAGGGACCCAGGCCACAACCCCAGCTGAGTTCCCAGCTTTCTCAGCACCCAGAGGCCAACCATCTGAGTGATTCATCTTATCAGTGCATTCACCAGACTTAATTGAGCTACCCTTGCTAATGTTATGTGGGATATAGACGAATGGTCCTCCCCAAGCCCTGTTCAAATTGCAGATTTGTGAGAAAATGTTTTAAGCCACTGAGTTTTGAGGTACTTTGTTACGCAGCAATAGAAATTAAAACATATTAACTTTCTTCTTTGAGTTAATTTTATTTCAGACATCATGTTGTTGGAAATTTCTTTGAGGGGCTATATATATATTTCTTGGTTTGAATTTTTGGCTTATAATACTTCCTTCCTCCTTTCCACACCTTCTCTGCCAATTATTTAGCATTTGTTCCAATGTTGATTCCTTTCCAACTAATACTAATCTTCAAGTAATTCAACTAAGTAATTGAGTAACTTAGTAATTAAACAAAAAACAAGTATTTTTTCAGCAAAGGAAACCACCATCAAACTGAAAAGGCAACCAACCTACTGAATTAGAATATTTGCAAGTCATATATCTGATAAGGGGTTAAAATCCAAAATATGTAAAGAACTCATACAAAGACACCAAAAAAACAAACAACCTGATTAAGATATGGGCAGACGATCTGAATAGACATTTTTCCAAGGAAGACATACAGATGGCCAACAGGCACATGAAAAGATGCTCGACATCACTAATCATCAGGGAAATGCAAATCAAAACCACAGTGAGATACCACCTTATACCTGTTGGAATGGCCATTATTGAAAAGATAAGAAATAACAAATGTTGGAGAAGATATGGAGAAAAGGGAATGCTTGTACACTGTTGGTAGGATTGTAAATTGGTGCAACCACTATGGAAAACAATATGGAGATTCCTCAAAAAAATTAAGACTAGAAGTACCATATGACCCATCTATTCCACTTCTGGGTATTTATCTGAAGAGCATGAAAACGCTAACTCAAAAAGATATATATTCATCTCTACGTTCATTTCATCATTATTTACAATAGTCAAGATATGGAAATAACCGAATGGGAGCAGGCAAGATGGCGGAAGAGTAAGAGGCGGAGATCACCTTCCTCCTCACAGATACATCAGAAATACAGCTACACGTGGAACTTCTCCTATAGAACACCCACCGAACGCTGGCAGAAGACCTCAGACCTCACAAAAGGCAAGAAACCCCCCACGTACCTGGGTAGGCAAAAGAAAAAAGAATAAACAGAGACAAAGAATAGGGACGGGTCCTGCACCAGTGGGAGGGAGCCGTGAAGGAGGAAAGGTTCCCACACCCTAGAAGCCCCTTCGCGGGCGGAGACTGTGGGTGGCGGAGGGGGAAGCTCCGGAGCCTCGGAGGAGAGCGTAGCAGCGGGGTGCGGAGGGCAAAGCGGAGAGATTCCCACACAGAGATCGGTGTCGACCAGCACTCACCAGCCCGAGAGGCTTGTCTGCTCACCCGCCGGGACGGGTGGGGGCTGGGAGCTGAGCCTCGGGCTTCGGTCGGATCCCAGGGAGAGGACTTGGGTTGGCGGCGTGAACACAGCCTGAAGGGGCTAGTGCGCCACGGCTGGCCGGGAGGGAGCCCGGTTGA
>NC_041222.1:102427772-102428883 GCF_002837175.3 Physeter macrocephalus | reverse complement strand
GGCGCAAGAGGGAAGAGATATGGGAACATATGTATATGTATAACTGATTCACTTTGTTGTAAAGGAGAAACTAACACACTATTGTAAAACAGTTATACTCCAATAAAGATGTTTAAAAATAAATAAATAAATAAATAAAAAGCACAGTGAGTTACGCTTTTAAAAAAGACTAACTTTAGGGAACTAGATATTTTCACGGCTCCACTGATGACTTAACTAATTGACAAAGGGAAAATGCATCTTGCGAGTTCAGAAAGCTGGGGCTGCAACTAGTCTACTTATTTTAACCAGTCTACTTTCCTATCTGGATATATGTGTAGAATATGCAAATCAAATAAAATATTTATATTTTACTGTATACATCTGAGTTAAATTGTTGCCCAGATCTGGTTGTCAAAAGTTGACTTTGGGGCTTCCCTGGTGGCACAGTGGTTGGGAATCTCCCTACCAATGCAGGGGACACGGGTTTGAGCCCTGGTCTGGGAAGATCCCACATGCCGCGGAGCAACTAAGCCCGTGAGCCACAATTCCTGAGCCTGCGCGTCTGGAGCCTGTGCTCCACAGCAAGAGAGTCCACGATAGTGAGAGGCCCGCGCACCGCGATGAAGAGTGGCCCCCACTCGCCACAACTGGAGAAAGCCCTTGCACAGCAACGAAGACCCAACGCAGCCAAAAATAAATAAATAAATTTTTTTTAAAAGTTGACTTTGGAAATTGCTAAAATCCACTTCCGGTAATAATGAGGTGATTATCAACTGGGCATGATGAAAATAGCACAGGATTGGGAGCTATAACACCTATGTGACAGCCCACTCTCGTATGCTTGTATACTCAACAAACAGTCCTTAGTGTCTTTGGACCTCAATTTCCCTGCTTAAACATGCTAATGGTTAGAATAAAGACTCTTAACTTGGGTTGGAAGGGTCCATGAATCCCCTGAAATTAAACTATTTCATGTGTATTAGTGTAGAGGCCTTTCTCTGAGGAGAGGTGTGGTAGATTAGACACACAAGCAGCAACAACTCTCATCTAAAGGTATTATGTGCGGGCTTCCCTGGTGGCTCAGTGGTTGGGAGTCCGCCTGCCGATGCAGGGGACACGGGTTCGTGCC
>NC_041222.1:102389041-102427762 GCF_002837175.3 Physeter macrocephalus | reverse complement strand
AGCCTGCGCGTCCGGAGCCTGTGCTCCGCAACGGGAGAGCCACAGCAGTGAGAGGCCTGCGTACCGCAAAAAAAAATAAAAATAAAAATAAATAAAAATAAAGGTATTATGTGATTCCCTGTCTCTGGGTATGGGGTGGCCTTGCAACTTGCCCTGACCAACAGGATGAGGCAGAAGTGATGCTATGTGACTTCTAAGCCTTGACCTTGCCGCTTCTGCCCTCGTTCTCCTGGAAGGCTGCCCACCATGTAAACAAGCCCTGGCACCCCTGCTGGAGAGCTGCGGCCCAGCTGGCAGCCAGCAACAACCGTTGGGCATGTGGCTGAGGCTGCCCTGGACCATGCAGTCTCAGTTAAGCTAAGCATGACTAAAGCTGCCTGAGGGACCCCAGATAAAACCAGCCAGCTGGGCCCAGGAAAACAGCAGAACTGTGAGCCAATTAATAGTAGCTGCTTTAAGCCACTAAGTTCTGGAGTGGTCAGTTACACTGTATTATTTAACTATTCCAAGAGTGTATTTAGCTTTTATCAAATTCTCAAGGGTGATGACTTTCTGAATTTGAATTAGATTATTTCAAAGGTTATGATTCCTTGTCTCTGCTCTCTCTGTTAACTATGTCATAGGTAAAATTTAACGGGGCAGTCTTGCATTCAAACTGTATTTTAAAGTAGATTCTAGAATTTTTCAACTGAAGAATCAGCAGGTCGTTGAGTCTATAGTTCAAAGACATTTTCTACTTTCCTCTTAAAAAAAATGTGGAACAGTCCTCAGGCACATCTTACAGTCTTCATATTTTTAATGATTAAAGCAATTTCATCTGAAAATTCTATTCGTATTTCAGTCTGTTATTTCCAGACCAATGTTTGAACTTATTTAGGACAGCGAGCATTTGCTCCTAAGTGATCTTATTCTTCAATCCCTCTTACCAAACTCTGTCCCATCCTTTCTAGTCTAAAGTGTAACACAGAGTCTGAGGGAGTGGTCACCTTGTATCTTTACTGCTGACTAACATGGATGAAACGCCATCTCAGCCGTGCATGGATTCTACACTTGCTTTTGTTTCAAACAGCCCTCTTCATCATTGGGAATGTTAGGCTCCTTCTGGATTTAGTCTTTCTGACTCTTTTCTCACATGTTCTTGGCAGTTTTTTTGTATCCAGGCTCGTTTTTCCAGATCATCTTTCACACTTTACATACACCATTTAAAAATATATCTGATCTCAACAAACAGCTTCCTGCACAAAGATAGTAAATCGTTTTGGCTACCTCCTTCCCTTTTCTTCTTCTCCTCCCCACCCCCACCCACCCTCGCTTTGGACCATTTACAATTGTAGCATCAGAAGTTCATTTTGAGGACTCTCCCCTGCTTCTTTTTGGAATCTCAGACCAGGGGGTCAAAGTCAAGCTTTTATAATTTCCTGAGATATTTTAAAACTCAAACTAACCGAATGTATGTCTGGCAGTGACCACATCCCTCTGGAATTTTCTGATGGCCAGGTGGCCCTCTTCCAGGATTCCTGTCACTTCTGATTTTCCGTGCAGAGCCTCTGAGTTGGCCAGAATTAGAAGCAGGGTGTTAATCCTCTTCATCACTTCCTCTCCCTTCTGAAAGATGAAATTATCATGTGGGTTAGCGATTCTCAAACTGGCTGCACGCTGGAATCACTAGGGGGCGGGGGCACTTAAAAACAAACAAACAAACCAATGTCTGGGGCCCTACCCTGAGAGATTCTGCTTCATTTAGAATGGGTGGAGCCTGCCTATCCATTTTTGACAAAAAAAAGTCTGGGATTATTCTAACGTGCAGCCGAGGCTGAGAGCACTAATTGAGGCAAATCATGAATTTATCAGAGGTTCTGAGTTTAGAAAATGAGACAACTGGCAGATGCCGGGATAGTTGAAGCCCCATCATTGAGAGTCCGAATGCTTCTCTTCCCTAATCCATTAATTTTTAACACAGGCAATCTAGTTCTAGCATGTCTACATAGGACAACGACAACCAGATCGTGATATTACCTTCTGGCTGTTGATATTAATGTCAACACAGCTCTAACATCTTTAAACAAGATGAAGCTAGACAGCAAAAAGTCCTTTGAAAAGTTCAGAAAATAGCTGGGGACAGTAGCTTTTCTGAAATTCCAAATAAAGATGAGCTACACTGCTGTGGATGGTTTTCCTTATTAGTTAAGAGAGTAGTTTGACAAAGGAAGTGTATTGCAAATGAAAAAATAAAGCAAAATTTTTTTCTCCTTCTTTGATCAATTTTCAGGATGCTAATTCTGTGTTAGGCAAAAGGCAACTGAGATGTCAAATACATTATATTTTTGAAAAATTCTCTCTCACCATACATCGCATACATTACATACATAGGCTTTAAAATTTTTTTAAAAATTCTAATTGTTAATTATTATCACCAGGTATGCAAATGCAACTTTTCATGAGGCTATTACTCTTTCACAATGGAAACGGCCTTGTTTCTAGTTAGTGGCAGAACTGATTTTGGTGTCAATTCGCAGAAGTAGGCTAAGTGTCAGCCAAGCTGGGATGCTGAGGCGTGAACAGCAAGTCAATTCTGAAGGAGCATCTTTTCAAAGGACCTACTGAGGGCACAGCTGCATCTTGGCGACCACAGCACATGCTGGGATTGCACAAGCATGATTACGCCAGGTATGTGGTGTTAGACACTAGAGGCATGCAGGGGAATTCAGCCTCCTATGAACTGGAGATGACCAGAGGAGAGCAGTTTTCCTGAATGCTTACTCCAGGAATAGAAGCTGTAGAGTCTAGCTCTAACCTGTTCCAAGTTAGCTGTGTAGAAACTGCTTTCTGCGGACAGAAGTCCAGAGGTATGCTCTGTAGAATCTAAAAACAGAAAGACAACAGAAAGGATGAGCAATATTCTCATGCTGAAATACTGCAACTGCTTTCAATCAAGCAGGCCCTTTTGGAATCACATGCATTTTGTCAATAATTCAGTTTTGCAAACATTTTGCAATATGGTATCATCTGACAAACTCTCAATAATGTATATTTCCACTTTCTAAAGAAAGCACATGTAGAAACTGGTGTCAAATAACATGAAAGGGTGTGTTTTGAAACTGTGGACACTAAGAAAACTAGTGTTGCTTCTCTTTCCAACTCTAACTCATGCCACATTGAGCTAGGATTCCAGGAGTTGAAAATAATCCATGAGAAGATGGTGGAATGAAAAAGAAATCTTGACAAAACAAGACAGAGCTAACAGCAGAGTGAAGGCAACTGCTACAGGGTTTCCTAAAATTGGTGCATGTAACTCAGACCGAGAGTTATTTTAACAGCTCTTTCGTTTTACTTAGACATAGCCAAATACACACAAATATTTCACCAGCTACTGCCAAGTATCAACAAAGAAAACGATGTATAGGGCTTCCCCGGTGGCGCAGTGGTTGCGCGTCCGCCTGCCGATGCAGGGGACGCAGGTTCGTGCCCTGGTCCGGGAAGATCCCACATGCCGCAGAGCGGCTGGGCCAGTGAGCCGTGGCCGCTGGGCCTGCGCGTCCGGAGCCTGTGCTCCGCAACGGGAGAGGCCACAACAGTGAGAGGCCCGCGTACCACAACAAACAAACAAACAAAAACCCCACGATGTATACTTTTGTTCTGTATTAGGGCAAGAACTGCAGATACATGCATAAGTGTTTACAGAAGTTTTTAAAAATCTTAAGTTATACTTCTCCTCCTACCGAAATTGTGCAGTCTTCCTAAACAACTCTGTTGACTTTCCTGGAGAAAAGAGAAGATTCCCACTGCTTCAAATTAAGGTCCACATATTAGCAGAGGAATTATTGTTTATGACCAATGGAAGACAGATTGGCTGTTCTTTCAATTAGAAGTACGTACATTCACTTTATAGGTTGCCATTGGAAAGCAAGCACTTCAGATCTCAGCTGTGCATCCGTGATTACTTTTTCCACCTCTTTCCTTAGTAGGACAGGAAAAAACATACTTAGTACCCTAATGTTTTGATTTTGCAAGCAATACAACCAACCTCCTGGTTTCATGGTAAACCAGGAGGCCTTCCTCCTTTGGCACAGTTCAGCCAGGACTGCACAAATGACTGGGATCAAAAGAAGACATTCTGCTTCTTCACTTGAACTGAGTCAGTGTGAATTAATTTAAAATGTCAAACTTGATTTCGATAAAAGAGACTTGAAAAACAATACTGTTTGGTTAAGAAAGAGGTTAATGAGGAAAATGTAATCCCCACTCAAATGCCATTGGAATGCAAAGCCACATTTATTTGCATGTGTGGTAGCTGTAAAAGGTCCAAGGAATTTTGTTTTCAGTGTTTTGAATTGTTTATAATGTATTCTCTTTTTATTCCATCTACTAACAATTCCCAGAAATGATGGAAATCAAAAGATGGAAAAACATAATGGCACTGGGTTCTAAGAAAATTACCAGTTGCAACATCTGCTCTAGCCACAGTTCATGAAGCAGGTGATTATGGAGACAATAAAGAAAAATGTTATTAAGTCAGTAAAAATCCCTTGAACCTTGCCAATTCTGTGATAGCGCCTTGAAGTCTGACACTCCAAAACAGTCCATGAAACATTTTGCAACAAAATTTTCACTACTAATGATGCTCGTTTGCAAGCAGAGTTCAGATATTCCAGGCTGTGGGACATAAAACACACTGTACAATTTCTTCGCCCTCGTTACGTTTTATTAAAGCATTTACCAAAGTGTCAAATAAAACAAATCTATTATTTAAAAATCAACCCTGGAAAGGTCGTTGGCTTTTCAACAGACCAGTTTTTCATCGCACTTTTAGGTATTTTTCCACACATTTCAGGGCCAGGAACTGCTTCATTAAGAGCACTGGGTTTCAAAACAGCCATTTCCCCACGCTCAGCAGCCAGAGCAGAGCACTGTGCTGGGAGCGCCGGCCATCAGTTACCGAGGAGCCAGGCCCTCGGAGTCTTGGCAGAAAGTCTGCCCTGTTAAGGTTCAGGCCACAGTTCACCTACTATGAAGCTGCTGCTCTACTGGTAGGATTACCATTGCTTAAAGTTTTATTTAATGCCTCATCCGTCACTTGAATGGCCTCCTTAGGCTTTCAAATATGCAACAATGAAAATGAGACAAGAATTAACGTTTTTATGGCCTCTCCTAATATTTCTATTTCTGGCAAATTCTTTCAGGTACGGAGAGTGATACAATTCTTCAGTGATGAAATCCCTTCAGAAACCTGTCCTATTTCCCTCCCCCGAAGTTTTCAGGGGACGGGACCGACTGTGGAGTAACTCCCTGCACCCCTTCCTGACCTAGCCCATTGGTGCATTTGGAAGAACCACCAGCCTTTTTGGACTAAACCCTGGCTGGGGTGAGAGGTGCAATGTATTAGGCCTCTAAAGTCCCAACCACTTCACAGAAATCAATAAACTAATACAGAATTAATATTTTTTGAAAGTTTTAGCACCACGTCCCTCCTGGGTTCCTGCAGCCAGGCTCCACGCCGTCATCACTGCGGCGCTGCCTCTATCTGCAATAATTGCTGGCGTGCAGCAAGAGGGACTAAAGACCAAGTGCAGACCAAGGGCAGTCATTTCCACTCCCACTTCATTGGCCAGAGCAAGTTCACATGATCACACCCAAGCGCAGCAGACGTCTCCTCCTGCAGGGAGTGGTACCACACCCGAGAGCAGTGAGACCGTTCCCAGAGCAACCAAGTCCTTCTGGACAACGATCGGTAAGGGACATAATATTCAGTCTTGTCTCTGCTCAGGAAGAACTGCTGAGCCAGAGAATCAGCTCCGGAATAAGAGCTGCAGTGCTCAGGGCATTAAGGTGGGGCCAGGCAGCGAGGCAGATTGAGGAAGTGGCCCCGGAACCCACCGCTGTGGCCGGGATCGGCAGCGCCCGTCCAGCACTGCGTTCGCAGCACTGCGTTCGCAGCACTGCGTTCACACTGAGCCAGGCTGACTTGCTCAAGTCACCTGCTGTTCAGTCTCGGGCTGGAAACCGAAAACTCGCTCTCTTCCCTTAACTAGCGTAAAGGCTCACTGGGGAGTGAACGTCCAGAAATTAGAGCACAGGACAGGACAATATTCAATCAAGTAACAAAATGGGCAGAGCAGACAGCCATGGAGCCCTAGCGGAAACGTGTGCCTACACTCTCCAAAAAATTGCTGGTTTTCCTCCTTTGCTGCAAAATCCAGAGAGGGAAGCTGGGAGAAGGGAGGCTTTGTGGTGAGAGAGGCAGAACGAGCTGTGGGTTTCAGGACAGCAGGCAAGCTCTCCTGGCCCTGGCTCATCACCCCCAAAGGTCCCCCCACCCAGGACGGTCACCTCACCAGCTGCAGGGTCTACGCCACACTCTGTGCCCACACTGTCCTCTCCCTGTGTCAGTCAGGGCTCAATACAGGACACTCCAGATCTTTCAAGCTCAGAGGGATTTAATACAAGCTATCACATGGAAGGGCTGGAGGAGCAGCCGTGAGAGCCCCCATACCCTCTAAGCTGGGGACCAGGCAGCGGGCCATGGGATGCAGCCCCTGCCCACACTCATGCCTTCCAGAGCCCTCTTGGGCACCTACACAGTGGAGGAAAGACAGCGTCCTCCTCTTTTCTGCCTTTCAAATCCTATGTGACTGCATTTCATTATCAGAACCTGCCCTGCATCCTGCCTCTGGCTGCAGAAGCGACTGGGAATTCGAGTTTGTGTACCCCAGGCCCCGCAGCACAAGGAGTTCCATCGGCAAGAGCGTGGCTCTCCTCCAGGGACAGGCAACCACAGTCCTCAGTGGCTGCCAAGAGGAAGGTGCCCTGGACCCCTCCTCTCCTGAGTCCCCTCAAGATGGAGAGTCCCCAGACTAACCAGTCAGAGCCGCTGTTACTGAGTCACCCTCCTCCAGATGGGAGCCCCCTGGCAGCCTTGAGTGTCAGGGGACTGGCTTGGGGGCAGGGGCGAGCAGGGTTCAATGGAATTAAGGTGGTATTAAGGCCAAGATCCCAGGAGGGCTCTCCTCTTGCCCTGCCAGTCACCGTCGCCCCTGACACCCTTCTCAAAACAGACCGCTGGCGCTCAAGGCCTGGTCCTGGGCCAGCAGCATCGGCGTCACTTGTGAATGTGTTAGAAACGCACCCCAGCCTGGGTGCATCAGAGCTGGCGGGTGGTAGAGCCAAGCAATCTGTAGCTTAACAAGCCCTCTGGCTGATTCTGCTGCACCCCAAAGTTTGAGAACCCCTGCAGTTGGGAATTACACATTTCTGGAACAAGAGAATGTGGAAACAATGCCCACCTTATTACTAGGGGTGAACATGGCATACATCTCAGCAGAGGTCTGGTCAGGCTAAGATGGAGCCTGGGCTAGGTCCATTGCCCCAAACTCCAAATCTACGTCTCCTTTTCCTCTGGTTGACCACGTGGGACAGGGTCAAAGCCATGACCAGCATGTTTGCAGGGGAAGAGAGAGAAGGGAGGCCATACCCAATCTGGATCTGGCTCAGGTAACCAATCCCAGTATCTGGAGTGGAAAAAAGACAGGCCTGGTTGACATTCCTGAGGACAGGCTCCTATACCAGGAAACAGGAGAAAAAGCCAAAGGGAGCCATCGACTCTTAAAACAAAAGAGCTGCCCCTCTAGTAAACACGGTTTAATCAAAGTCTTGTAGTATCTGCTCCCCTTAGATACTGGGGCGGAGAGTAAGATGAGGGACAGAAGCATTGCTCAAGCCCTGCGTCAATCCCGGAGCTCCTACATTGGTCTAAGACCATTTTACCTGCCCCTGCTGAGGTAAGATGAGACAAAGACTCCCCGCCCCCAACTTCTGACTCCAGCTGCTCCTCCCTGCTCCACACCCAGGCTGAATAAGCAGAATTCTACTTTGGACTTTGCTGCAGACGTCCTGTTCCCATCTTCCTGTTGCCACCTTCCTCTCTGAGGCCTGGGGCTCCAACTCATTCTTCCATGCCAATCTTTTTCCCGGGGTCTGAGGCCTGATGTGATCTCTTATCAAGCATTACTTTTGTAACCAGGAAAGAACCCACTGTGCTGAGATTTTAAAAACTGAATACCCACCTCCCGATCTCATTTCCCTGAGGGTCATGCTCAGTGTCAGGTCTACACGGGGGCATATACCCTCTAGTTCACTGCAGAGTACCAGGAGGCGGCAGGAGCCCCAACCCTGCACCCCAAACCTCACGAGCGTTACATGGATGGGGACCTTGTTGGATTTTTCTACAACCACAGCTTTCAAACTTTTTACTGTAATCTGTGATAAGAAATACATTTTGCACTGCGACTCAGTACATACGTATATATGCACGAGAAAAAAGACTTATGAAAGAATGTCCCTAACATCCTTCTAATATTTTCTATTCTTTTCTATTCCACTTTAAAAATGTTAGTCAAATCCCACATTACTGAGTTACTAATGGTTGGCAACCTGTGGTATCAAAAACACTGAAGTCCACACTGTCATAAACACACCACTGGCACCCCAGAGAAGGTAGCATTAATAGCACACTCTCATCGTGACCAGCATTGCTGAGAGCTCTATGTGTTTGTATGTGTGTTACTGTCATTTCAATTAAAATCCTAAAATTGCTACAGGCCATAATTCCAACTCTATGCTCCTAGTATTCCAATAAATACAAAAAAATTACCTTTACTGGATTTGTCTTAACTTCAAATTTGGTGATGATTTCAAACAGCAGCACGTGTGGATGGCTAAATTCTCATTACCAGATAAGCAGTTATTTTCCAAGTTTCAACAAACATTTTTGTTCGGTGTAGTTTGGTTTAAATCAAGTAAATGGATATAATCCCATAATCGAGTTTCTCTCTTCTCCCTGTTAAATAAAAGCAGTTCAAAGACTGGAAACATTTCAAGGATAAAAAATGGGGTTTGAAAGCTGAAACGTGTGCCTTTCCTAATAGATTCAGACCCTCAGCTGTCACATGAAGGCAGCTGGAAGCCCTCCTTTCACAGCTGGGCCGGTTCTGCCTCTTTAGGACCTGCACCCACTCTGTCCCTCTTCTCAGGTAGGCCCAGCACATGACACCAGGGCCTCTCCTGTCCCCGCAGTGCGGGCCCGAGCGTCATCTGCAGCGCAGACAGGCAGACACAGGATGCTGGCAGATTGGAACGGGCTTGCCCCGCTCCGCGCCCTCCTTCCCCAAATCAAAACCCACCCAAAACACCGCAAAGAGCCAGGAAACCTCATGGCGTTAATTGCTTCCATTCCCCAAGCTGCATGTGGCACACAGGACACCTCGTTTCCCTCCAGGGGTGAGCAGGGGAGGGCGGAGGGTGCAGGGAGGGAGCGCCAGCCCGGCCCACCCTTCCTCCCGGCTCTGCGCCCTGGGCTCGGGCCTGGCTTGAGGGTTGGCGCCACCTGGCTTTTCCGAGCGGAAGGAGAGGCGGGAGGTCGAGGAGGTGGGTGAAGGGCTGCGGGCACTGTGGAGGGAAGGCGCCCCGGAGCGCCCCCCCTTTCAAAGCCCTGGGGCGCCGGGTAGCTGGCAACCCCGCACTGCGGAAGGACAGGCAATTACCCTCCAGGGAACAGAAAACCCAGGAATTTCCCTCACTACTGATGTTAGAAGAGCGGATTCCACATTTAGGGCAGGCCCGAAGTGCAGAAACAACTGTGGCAACTCAAAACATTATAAATCAGCACTGGTCAGTTTATGCCTTGATGGGCTCTGGCTGGTTTTACCGATCAGCTATTCTGCACAAACTTCGTACACCGACCTGCGGGAAAAGAAAGGAGACAGGAGAAGGGGCTCTGATCTCCACGCAGCTGCAGCACTGGAAAGGGGGCAGCTTGTTAAAGGAACCCCCTGTGTCTGGGTTTGTTCGCATGCAAAATGGGGAAAAACACACGTTCTGTAACTGCTACAAGTGACCTATGTGAAAATAAAACAAAAGCCCACCGGGAAGTGCTTTCGACGTTAGTAGAAAAGTACAATTATAGTCGTAAAAAAAATGGTAATGGACTCTAATACCCAATCAGTGCTCTATAAATCTGCACTGTCTGTGTGCATGGATGTGACGAACTCACAGAAGGACGATGGAGGACACTACTACTAAACCTGGACTAGTTATCTAGAGTAATTACCTATCTACCTATTTCAGCTGGCCTTTTAAAGGGGGGAGGATCTAGAGAAAGGTATGTTTGGAAGCTGCTTTTCCATGTAACCATGAAGGTGCACCAACAGACACATGGATGCATGTAACAGGCACACATTACGTGCATGAATGGAAATGTGTACATGCACGGGAAATGTGGGTTTGCATTTATTATAATAATGACTCAGGCACAGTGCTACACAGTTTACTGGAGACTCTGGCATTCACTTTTCATTTAACCCTCACAACATTAGGGGACATCATTACTCTCCACTTTACAGGTGAAAAAAATGCAGCTCAGAAAAAAATTACTTGCCCCAAATCTTGATGATGAGAAGCTATAAAACCAAAGATATTTATTCTAATTCTGGGCCATTCTCATATTCAGCAAACACGTGATGGACACCCACTGTATGCCAGTAAAGCATTGTGGCCACAAAGATTAAAGACCTGTTCTACTGCCCTCAGGAACTCACACCTAGCGGAAAAGAGAGAAATGACACTCCTACAGAATATAAACTCTGTAGTCAGCCTGAGGCTTAGTGAAGGCTTCCAAAAAGAGCAGACACCCAGGTGGAATCTTGAAGGACAAGGAGAATGACATCCTTCTACCTTATGGAAAAGGAGGGAGGTGTGCAGCAGGCAGAGGGACAACAAGTGCAGAGACATGAAGGCAAAAGAATCTGGGCTGTTCAATACAGTTCAGCAGAGCCAGGGCTCAGCGTGTGTGAGGGGAGAGCGGCGAGAAAGGAGATGCTGTGTGAGGAGCATCACACGCTCGCATTTGGGTTTTCCTGAAGTCTACGCGGAGTGAATGAAAGATTTAGAGGAGGACATGACACGATCAAGTTACATTATACAAAGATGACACCGGCTGCTGCTAGCACACACTGGAGAGCACACTGGCAGCAGGAGAAATAATGGAATGACGCAAACTCAGTACCTGTCATCACTGAGGCACGAGGTAGAGAGAGTGGATTTGAAAGATAATTGGAGGACCTGGGGGCAGTTGCCAGGTCATGGCCTAGCTCCTGACTGATGGTGGTGCCATTCATAGCGCCTAGGAGAACAGACTATGAGTGTGCAACAGGGACTAGAAACACATTCCGTTCTGAGCGAGACGAGTTTTAAAAAATCTAAGTACATCTACTTAGGACGTGAAAATGTCCTCCAGCAGGGGGTGGGATATTTGGGTCTAGCACTCCTAGAAGAGGTCTGAATTGTAGAAAAATACGCCATCAACGTCATGTGAAACCATAGAATGGCTAATAAGAACAATAACGATAATAATAATCATTGCTAACATGCATCTAGTACCTACTACATACGTAGCACTGTGAAAAGCACTTTTAGTAGATTTTCTCATTTAATCCTCATAACCATCTCAGGAAGTATTTAGATTGACTATAGCCCAGGGAGAGGTTTTCATATAGGAAGAGAAAAGGTCCAGAATGGGACCCTGAGGATGAGGTTTAGGAGGAATGGGTGGAGAGCTCTTTGTACTCTACTGCACAGCTAGAGTTGCAACGAACACCTTACATAATCGCCCAGATTCAAAGGTGGAAGGTGGGTATCCTTGCTCCGGTCCTACCTAGGACAACAGCCTGGAGTGGCTGTCTGGGCTGGGTGGCCCATTGCTAGAGGCCTAAGGTCCCTGCTGAGGGAGACCCCCCCCTCAGCCCTGGTGCTATATGGGGTTCTTTTAGCCTCTAAGTTGTCAAGGTCCCCCAGCCTGCAGGCGAGAGAGGAAGAGACTGCTTCAGTGCAGAGAAACTGCCTGTTGCACTACACACCCACGGGAAACACATTACAACTGTTCCTCTGAAACACTCTGGATTCCAGCCAGGCAGCATCAACAGGCTCATGAAGGTCAACCGAGGCAGGAGAAAGCACCCACACTTAATTTCCAACATGGCAGACAGTTCCCCACATCCTTATCTCACATCGAGAAGGTGCTTCCCCAAAGCAAGCAAGAGCAGCTTTACCATCTTACTATTAATGCTGGATAATTCCTTTGTTAGCTCTTCCACCAGCCCCCAGTGTTGATAATTTGGGAGTGTGTTGTGTGAGGGAAAAGGATCAGTGAAATATTAGTCTAAACATTGGCCTTACTTTATAAATTTGTTAATTATTGTTTTGCCTCTTTATTAAGTTTGACCATGGATTTCTACCTCTAAAGAGACTCTAAAGACATGTGGGACCTGCGGCTGTATCCTCCTCATTAGAGGACCCGTAACCTTGTCCCAAAGCTCCTTGTGGGCTCACAGTCCACACAATAGAGCAGGAGTGTTTAAAGAAGCGCAGCACAAGTGTCACGGTGCTGACTTCGAGTTCTGCTTTAAATTTGTACTCCTGAACCCAAGACTATTATATTGTGGTCTGGGTATTGCTGATCTGAATGAGAAAGTGGGGTGAGGAGTGTGGATGGCTGGGTGGTAGAAGGAAATATCCTAGAGACTTGACCCATGCTCACCTGGCCCGTCTCTGCAATAATTTTCACGGAGTATGGCACTGAGCAAGAAGCCATCCTGGACTCTCTAGCTGTGCACCGGGGGAAATCAGCTCTCTGGGCTCGTGTGCTCATCTGCAAGAAGAAGGGGCAGAAGCAGCTCTAAAGAACTATGCAGGTTTAACATTCATTGATTAACTTATTAACGTAATACAATAAGCAGGGTGTCGGTGTTGGCTCTGTTGCTTCTTCCTCTGGTAGGGGTAAGGGACTCACTGTATGTTGATACACACAACAGCATCAGAGAATACAAAAACAGAAATTGGGTTTGTGAACCAACAGATTACCAAGATTAAAAATTAATAACATAAGTACATGCATATGCATACACACAAATATGTAATACACACATATAATAAAAATTAAAAACATGTGTATATATATAGAGAGAGAAATAAATCCAGAGAAACTGGTCAGGACATGCAGCAGGTTGATGGCAAAGCCAGGTGTGAAGTCCAGATTTTCTAACTGCTGTCAGGTAATTTGCCCACCGGTCTGGGTATATAAGGCACATAAGTCACCAGACACTGGAAGATTTGATGAGATTCATGTTTAACGAGCTCCATGTGCGGCGGTGTGTTTCCTTCCCCCACTATCATCAGTAGCGCATTAGAAAAAGCTGCATGTTCTGGCGACGGCATGGATCTCCTGTTAAATGGGAGCCCCCAAGAATTTACCCCTACCTTTAATACTAACTCTACGTGTAAATGCGCTGAAGGAGAATAGCCTGAGATCATTTTTCAGAGGCGACAGCAATCCACTTAACAGAAGCAGCGAGAAGAGACGAAATGATCCGGCTTGTCCTTCCACTGAGGGCGGTGAGGGGCAGTGAGCTCTCAGGCATCAGCCTGGGAGAGACAGCACTTCCCCAGTTCCATCCTAGCCTATGCCCTGGGCTAGTTAACTACCTAGTTAGGGCCCAGCTCACCTTCCGGGAAGCTCAGAAGTTGAAACTAGATCATTTTAATGACCCCTCACATTCTGAGATTTCACCTTGAGAAATTCCTGAAGCAAACGGCCTGAACTTTGAGCCAACTGTCCCTTGCCTCTCTCTGCTCGGTTATTTA
Source organism: Physeter macrocephalus (assembly GCF_002837175.3). NCBI lineage: Eukaryota > Metazoa > Chordata > Mammalia > Artiodactyla > Physeteridae > Physeter > Physeter macrocephalus. The sequence continues at coordinate 102,414,073 of NC_041222.1, read as the reverse complement.
AAGAACCGCGATAGTGGTCTCCTATTGTTTAGAAGTAATAACAATTTTAACATAGCTGTTAATGAGGAAGAGGAGCTTTGCACCTAAATCTTGTTTAGGATGAAGTAAAAAGTAATCTGAAGCCAAGTTTGCAGACTTTTGCCTTCCCTTCACTTTAATATTCATTAACTATTGAAGAGCCCTGACCTAAGGAGAGCGAGGCGCTGAGGCCTGACGACTCAGCTGGCGTAACGTGACAATAAGGGCGCGCTTACCAGCAGGAAACTTACCTTACCTGCTTTTGCAGGTAAAATGCCAGAAGCGACCTGGCGCTTCTGCTCTGGGTCCCGGGCGAGTCACGGCTCTGCGGTCCCCACAGCCCCTTCCCGGGCGAGCATCACATCCCGAAAGGTCGTGGATCGCCTCGCAGCCTCCTCGCGAGCCCGTGGCTCCCTCCCACTGGGGGAGAAAACAAGAAAAGCCTGGGGTGAGGGCGGAGCGGGGAAGGACAAAAAGGGAAGGAGGAAAATCCTGCGAAACGTGTTTTGGCAGGTCCGGCATTCGGAGACCGCCATGTGCGCTCCATATTGCGCAGCCCCGGTCTTTGATGTTTTTCCTGAAAGTAGAGACATTATTCTTTCTCCAACCGCGCCTGAGCCCCACAGACAGGAAAACAGCGAGGCCAGGGCGCGGGCCCCCGGTAGGCCGGCCACGTGGACCGAGGCGCTACCCCGACGCCCGCGGCCCCGGGCTCTCCCGTCGCGGACACCGGCCCAGCTGGCCCCGAGGCGTCCTGCCCACGGCGGTTAGGAGTTAGGAGTCACCTCAGGACCCTCGTCTCTTTGGAGTTTACCGAATGGCCCCCCACGGGCCCACTGTCAAGTCCTCCTTTCCTTTGCCTCCCTCTACCCGTGGCCGGACGGCACGGCAGACTTCCGAGGACTCTAAATCCGCTCGGGCTCCTCCCGGGGACGCGGAGGCCCGGTAAGCCACCGGCCGGGACCCAGAGGCGGGAAAGTCCCAGCTGCCGGGCGGGAGCGCGGCGCGGACGCGTTCGCAGGTCTCGCGCGACGCGAGGCTTCGACATCCCGGGCGCCTCGCAAGTGGGCGGGGCGGGAAGGGCTCGCCCGCGAGCGCAGCGACGTCGGAGCTCCCGCCGCTTCCGGGTCTCCACGAGCTCTTCCGGGGTGCGCGCCACGCGGACGGGGTCGGCGCCTGTGGATAGCAACAAATGCGTAGGGGAAGGTTAGCACCGAAAAAGAGCTGTAACAACCTTAGCCGACAGTAACGTCCGGGTGGGCGACACCAGGGCCCCTCCAGTTAGTCACGATCAAGCTCCAGTGCTCTAGCACGTGAGCGTCTGCTCTCCGCCCGCCCAGAGAAGGGGGATCCGGGAAGCGGGGGACCAGGGCGCGACCTCAGCATCCCCGCCCCCACCCGTGGTCGCGAGTACTCGGGCACGGCCCGGGCGCCCCATTAGCTAGCGTAAATTCACTGGGCGCAGAAGACACGGCTTTTCTGCACTCTCGCCTCCGGGAAGGTCTCTGCTCCTGGTTGTCTGGAGTGAGTCTGGCCTGTGTGAATTCGGTCGGGCGGGCTCAGCTCACCTCGAGCCTCGAGGGTCAGGAGAGGAACACTGTCGGCAGAAGTCATAATGATGCCCTGTCGGTTCAATGGGTCAGCTGAAGCGGGCTCCCTCGTGTTTGGGCGCTGTGTTGAAAGTAGGAGCAGATCCTCCTGAGGTTATCTCCTTTGTGAGCCTGAAATTAACTGGACACACCTGGCGCCTTTACTTACAGTTGCTCTCCAACAATTGCTCTTTTTCCTTCGGAGCATCCGTCTGTCAACCAGGATCAATTGTCTCAGGGCCTACTGTGTGCTCAGATCTTTACCAGCCCCTTCTGGGATACCAGGCCACAGAAGGCCAGGTTCCTGACCGTGAACCTGGCTCAGGACTTGGGAATTAGCGCGTTAGTGGAAGAAAGGGAGGGGGCACATTAAAATTACTTATTCTGCTGCACTTTTTTTCTGGAATGACTCAAAGTCACCGGAGAAGAATATAATATTGCACGCCTGGCCTTGGGCTCGGCTTCCTTTTTCTGACCCTTCCTCAACCCGGCTTTCCCTCCTCAGGAGATTCGGAATTCCCCCTACGGAGGGTGGGTGGGGAAAGAGCCAGCCCAGGTAAGTATGGGAACCACATGGTCTCGGGAATGGACAAAAGGAAATCATCGCCAAATGCAACCAGGCAGGTGGGGGTAGATTGAAGCAGAAAGGGAATAGGAAATGTGAATAACCCCCGAGGCATCAGACTCCGGTGGTGAGGTGTGAGAAACAGTCAACATTTGGAGCTCTGGAGTCAGAAGATTTTTGGCAGCTGTTAGATAACTTCCTGGTCTGCAGTAAAGTTCACGTGACCCAGAGGATGTTTCCGCAATTCCGTTGCCTGGCTACCTTCCTCTCTTTCCAAGTCTGCAAGCTTAAGAGATTTTACTGGGTCCCAGTTGAATGGTGGTGCTGGCCAAATACGGGCCCAGGAAGGAGTTCTGACCTCCTACAGGGGCAGCCCCAATCTCACTCACCTGTTGCCTACCCAGCTCTCAACTGCAAAGTGACATAGAAGCCCCTATTTCGGAATGGGGGATCCAGGCGCCCCCGTTTCCAGCCGCCAACCTGTCGGTTCCGGACACTCCACAAACGGTCCAAACTGAACATTTTTTTTTCTATTTATGTATAGTTCCAAGTGTCTTCCACTACCCCGGCGCCCTCCTGCCCCATCAGCAGGAGGAACGCGATTTTCCATAATTAGGGCCTGACCAGTATGGAAATACATGCAAGGTGTTTAACTTTCCTTAGTGAAAAAATTTTAAAAGGATCCTGGCCCGCAATGCAGGATTCCCTGGGAAGCAGCGCTCAGTTAGCGGGGCGCAGCACCCGCCAATCCTGAACCCTTCTCCGCGTGGGCGAAGGCGGAGGAGGGGCTGAGGAGCCCAGGCCCACGCGGCTCCCTACGGCCCAAATCCCTGGGTTCTTCCAGGGCCAGTGCAGTGTCGCCTCTTGGTCCCTGCGGCCAGCTGGCGCTCGCATCTTTCCCACTCCCAGGGCCCTAGTGACACACGTGGGGCCTGGCCCGCCCGGCAGGTGGATAGGAGCTCTTGCTCCACCGGCATCGCGAGTCCGGGTTTTTGCGCAGGTTCCGGCCGGCTTGGAGGGATCATCCTCCGGGGCGGCCTAACGTGGGCTTTCCAGACGTGCAGCGAGAGGGTTATAGAACAGGCTGGAGAGCAGCCGCTAGAAAGCAAGGATCAGACCTCGCCTGCCGGTCGGAGAATGTAAATTAGGGGGCAAGGCGCTTGTGAGACCCAAGGGAAGGACTTGGAGGCCCCAGAGTCGCGCGCGGGTCGGGGGAGGGAGGCCGTCGCTTGGGAAGCCACACTTCGCGGTGGGAAGAGGGGATGGCAGTTCCGTCACGTTTCCCGCGTTTCTAGGAAGAAAGTGCAGTGATTTCCCCGAAGATGAATAAATACACAGCGATGAGGCTCACCAGGGCTAGGGGCTAGGAACTTTCAAAGCCTTATTGGGCGTATGTCCCCATTTTTCAAACGCAAAAACAAACTCCGCGAGGCCAAGATGCTGCCTCAAGATCATAAAGCCAGAAAGTCCAGAAGCCAGGACCCAGCCCAGGTGCACCTGGCCCCGAAATGCATTAAGGCACTTGCCACTCAGCGTCGGGCAAGGGGCTCATTCTGGATCGTTGCTACATTCCTGATTCTACAAGAGTCGCAGATCTGTCCGAACTCTTGAATGCTTTTGGGGGCGGGGGACGGTGTCATCCTTAGCAAAGGAGAGATTTACTTTGAACCTGCCTCTCGGAGGAAGTGGGTGGGGTAATAAGTCTTCTTAAGTATGCCAGGGATGTCTTCTATTTCCGTCCACCATAAGCACGGCGTGGTCGAGCTGTTTCACGTAACTGCCTTCCAGCCCCGCACCACTGCACACTCAGCAGCTCACAGCCCGCCGCCGTCGTGCGCCTCTCTGCCGGCACGGAGTGATGCCGAAGCAGCAGCTGGGGACGTTGTCGCTAGTGCCAGCCCCACTCACAGCCACCGCGCAGAGCGCAGCTGCACTGGCGTGCTCGCTTGCAGCCGTTTCTTTCTGGTCTTGGCTTAAGAAATCATCCTGATCATGAATAACTGTAATAAGATCAATCTGGCCCCAGCTGTCCGGAACGGTGAGCAGCCCAGAGGCTCCCCTGGGACGGCCGGCGCGGCACCCCTCCGGTACCTGGTCGGGGAGGGCCTCGCCGGGACCTGCCCGCACCCCCCGGGGCTTCCCCCACCACCAGGCCGCGACCCCAGCTTTCCTACCACCGCCCGTGGGCAGAGCCCTCCAGGAGGCCAGCCCCGCTGGAAAGCGCCCTTCCCACGCAAAGAACCCCAGAGATACTGAGCAAGGGAACTGCGCGCTAGAAACCGCGTGGAGAAACCCAGCGAAGTGGAGACAAACAAGCTTTAACTCGGGTTTTGTGCACAATTGTTTTCCTTTTGCTTTCCCTCTCTTACTACAGTTTCTGGTTCTTTTCATCTCCTTCTTGAATTTCTTGATTTTTAGCGTTTCCAGACTGCCAAAGTCCCTGACAGGCGAGGAGATATCACTTCCGGGTCGCGGCATCCTGCTTGGAGGCGGGAAGACCAAGTTCAACTCAAATTGACAACCTAGTCCCAGTCTCTGCTCAGCCTCTTGGGCTTGGGGTTCCTAAAGTTGCGTGTGGAAGTAGGGGCAGAAACTATAGCAGAGGATGATAGAGGAGAAATACACCAGCGTACTGCGGCTTTCTAACTCGGTTTGTACTGGTCTATCAGCCTTGTTTGTCACCAGAGTCAGATCATCAATCATTGTTTATGAAACAAAATGGTGGGATAGAGGGACTACTTACTACTTGGCGTTTAGGAAATCATCATAGTCACTCCGTCTCCCCCACTCCCCCCATGACTGTAAAATGAATTAAATGCAGGGTTAAAAAATAAGGACCACTCATTCAGCTGCCTCCAAGCGTGGAACAGTGCTCCAGGGGAAATGAGGGTCCAGAGCTCTTAGGTTAACCAGCAATTCAGGAACTGCCCCAGAACTTGCCCACCACGCCCAAAGGGAAGAGACGGCTCCACAGGGATGAGTATGGCTGCAGAGACTCTTTCAAACAATCTGTCCTCAGTGTCCACCTGGAGTCGCTACTCTGTGCGGCAGACTGCCCTAAAGAGAAGGATGTGGGCTCCTGCCCCAGGATTCTTCTTGCCCAGGCTCTGCATCAGGAGAGTAAAGAAAGAGGGAAAGGAGAAAGTAAATAGAGGATGGAGAGGATCTGGGCTGGGACTGTCTTTGTAGGAGAAGAGGAAACAGAAAAAAACGCTTCCCTAAGCAACTCCCAATCCACAGTTGCCTCCTGCCACAGGCCCGCACGCTCTCCTTCCTTGCCTTCTGGCTTTGCCTGTTCTCTCTCACTCTCTCATCCTACCTTCCGCACAAATGCCTCAAATCCAAAATCTAGGCATTTTCTCAAGCGGTGGCCAGACCGCCTCTCTGTAGATGACAGGGGAGTCCAGGACACCACGAGGCAACTACTGAACGAGTGCTGGGAGGTGGAGGGACGCAAATAACAATGTTTGGGAGGTGGAGCTCCTGGGGTTTCCTGCCGAAAGTTGACACGTGGGTTTCCAGAGCCCCCCCCTCGGTCCTCCCCCCCCCCCGGCCCCGGCTTAGGGGTGGGTGGTCTCTAACCTCTGGCCCTGACAAGTGGAGAAAGGGCAGAGGTGGCCCTTGGAAGTTAGGAACCGTGTTAATCCCTTCCCAGGCCTCCCCAGGCTGAAGGGGAGAGCTCTGGATTCAGTTGAGATATTAGCGGTAGAGCAGAAACAAGTCCAGTGAATTTGGCTTTAATTCTTCTCAATGCCGGTGCGGTGGGGCAAGAAGAGTGACACTGAGGGACACGTGTGGTGGACTCTGGGCTCCCCTGGCTGAGTAAGAGAGCCTGGTAACTTTGGCTGTCATGGGTATTTTGGAGGAATAGGTACAAAGGCACTACAGCTTGTACAGTTCGAGTCCCTGCTTGCGAAGTTCCCATGGCCTCAATCACCCTCTAGGAGTGCATGTTAGAGGCTCATGGAAGGCAGCTCAACTCCCTCTCAAGGTCACCAGGAGACCTGGCCCAGGCTGCAGGACCCCTCAGTGTGTCATCAGCTCCCAGGACATTGCAAGAAGCACAGAATGGTAGTGAGGAGGCCTGGAGTTTGTTTGCAGGCACAGATCTGTGGCTCTGGCCAGGTCCCTCCTCTCTGCACCTCAGCTTCCTTGCAGTCACACAGGGTTTGGAAATACTCCTCTTACAGTTTGTGAAGATTAAACAATATGCAGCCTGCAAAACGCTCCACACATAACAGGCTCTCCTTAGAAGTTAGTTCCTCCCCTCACCCCACCCACCCCGTCTCCCCAGGTAGAGGGCAGGCGGATTTCATTACCCCCCTTGATGGAAGAACTGAGGTGGGGTCCTGGAGGAGCGGCAGAGAATCACTCTTACCTTCCCCTAACTTTTCAGGTTGAAGCCCCAGGGCCACTGGCCTCAGTCCTGCTCAGGTGGCAAACCCGGGCCCCTCCCGGCCCCGCAGCGCCCTTTAGGAACGCAGGTTCAGGAGAGGGCCGGGACCACGGTCTCCACCGCGCCAATCAGGGTCCAGTGCACTGTACCTGGACTCTGAGACCCCTGCAGCCCTTCGTCTGGGAGCGAGTGCCACTCCACAGAGTCCACTCAACAGCCAAAGAGCTAGCGACTCTTGGTGCAGGGAGCTGTGGCTTCCATGCCAGCCTGACTTGCTTTCTCCTCTGCTCTGAAGCTCTCCTGCCTGGGCGCTTGGCTCTAACTCCTCTACCCCGGGCCCCTCAGTGCCCAGATGCTACGCCTTGGGCCCGGTGCTCCTAAAGGGAAGGCGGGACTTACGATGCAGGCCAGGTCCTACTTCTTGTCTTGCTGGAGGCCCGGAGCGAGGCCTTGTTCATTGAAAAATCGCCCGTCTAGTCGCACATAATTTACCAAAAGTCGGGACAGTCCCCGCTGCCTTTTTGTTCCCACAACCGCTGCCTCCACCCTGGTTGAAGGCCAGGGTTAAGACCTCCTCCACACCTGTGCGCCCCAACCCAGGGGCCACCACCGGCACTGCCTTCCTGGGGTCTGGAGATAGATCCCAGGAGAGGAGAGAAGAAGCCTCACGCTGAGAGAGCCGGCATCGTTCCCATCACCAGGAGAAGGCCGGTGAAGGCCGTGGTCCTGGGAGGGCTGGCTTGGTGCATGGAAGTATTGAGCAGGTCCAGTGCTAGCACTGCCTAACAGGGTGTGAAAAGTAATATGAATGTGAAATACTGTGGGAAAACGGAGAGTCTCCAAAGCAGGCAGTGAGGCCCCTCTGTGGCCTGGCCTGCAAGGCCCAGAGCCTAAGCTGCCCCACACGTGGCACCAGGAGGCACTGCTGCGGGCAGGGACCGCAAAGGGGACTTGGGGGGAGGGAGTAGGGACCGGAGCGGGGGTGGGGTGCGCATCGAGATGTCGGGAGGGGCCGGGGAGGGCAGCTGACAGCAACCCCGGGAAACCTGGGTAAAGCTCCCGCTCCTGACTGCCCAGGTTGACACAGGACAGCTTCACTACCTCCGCCCTAAATGTACGGAGAAAGGCCTGGAGTTTTAAAATAGATAACCATAGGTTAGGTTAGTAAACAAGATTTTACTGCTTTTATGAGACAACCTATCCATCCACTGGGTAGAGATGCCAAGAGGTATGCGGGTGCTTTCTGCAGGAGGTGGATGGAGGTGAAAAGGCGAGGTCTTACTTGATGCAAATTTCTCCAATCGATTCCAGATCAAGAGCACATAAACCCGACCAGCGTTCCCACACGGTGCCCTGCAGACAAGGACCCGTCCTCGCGGTCTGACCATAACCCCTACGCCCGACCCACAGAGGCCTTCGGACTCTCCCAAGCTCCCAGGCCTCCCCAATCCCTGTCTGGCGCCCGAACCACGGGCCGGCCTCACCGGGAGCCAGGCCACGGGCCGAGCCCCCGCGCGGCGTCGGCGCCCAGGCACCTTCTCCTCGGGCGAGGGCAGGGCCCTCCAGCAAGGCCTGGAGAAAGCCCGGGGCCGGGGTCTGCCCGCAGGGCCTAGAGCTACATCCCCTCCCCCCGCCCCGAGCCGGGTTCCGGACCGACGCAACGCGACCGGTCTGGCTGGAGCAGCATCGCGGCCCGGGAGGCCGAGGTGCGAAGGCTCCCTTTGGGCAGGTGCCCCTGCGTCGTCAGGCGCCTCGTCAGTTTGGAAACGCTCGTACCGCTCGCTCCCGTTTTCTGCTTTCGGGGCCTCGTGCCGGGCGAGAGAGCCAGCCTCGCTCTGTCAACCTTTCCCAGACAGGACTGCAGCGGAGCCGCGGGGTGACGGCGCGGGCGGTGGCAGACGGTACAGGTTTGGAGACAGACCCGCAGCTAACTATTCTGAAGCACGAGGACTGAGCGTATTCACGAGGGGGTGGCCGCGGTCGCCCTGGTTAGCTCCTGCAAACAACTCCACGTTCGGAGGGTAAACCCGAGCTCCAGGACCCGGCGCTGGCAGGGGCGCGGACGCAGGCGGAGGGGGGCGGGTGGACGCGGGCGCGGACGGGCGCGCGCTCACGCGGCGGGAGGGTGGGGCAGCTGGGCCGGGGCAGCGCCCCCGGAAACCCGGAGCTCGCCGGGCCCCAGCCTCCGGGTTCTGTCCTGGAAGCCCGAGCCTCGCGAGTCCCGCGCCGCGCGCTCCCTCCTGCGGCCGTGAAGCGGCGAGTGCGCGCCCGAGAGCGAGTCGAGTCCCGCGGCCCCGGCCTCCTCCCCGGTCTCCCCAAGCCTCCCGGCGCGGCGCCGCGAGCCTGCCTCCCCCGTGAGCTCACTTCCTCCCCGGCGGCCCCCGGAACCGCTCCCGGCCGGCGCGCGGGCCTGGGGCGCTGGGCCTGCTCCGAGTTCCTGGGCTCTGCTCGGGCTGAAGTGCGCGAGCTGCGAGGGGGTCGGCCGGGAGGAGAGGAGAAGTCGAAACTTCTGGAAAGAGAGGAAACGGCTTTATTCGTGGGCCAACGCAGAGCGCGGGCCGAGGCCGCCCGCTGCCCCTGACTCGGCCCGGAGGCCTGCGTCTCTCTCCGTCCTTCTTTTTATTCTTTTCTTCTTTCTCCTCCGCCCCTGGTCCCCTAGTTTCTCCTTTAGTTTTCACCTGTGTTTTAAAAACTCATATGCAGGCACGTTAAAAAAGTTATTTCGCATGTTAAAGTCGGCAGTAGCGGAGGGAGAATTACAGATAGACTTGGATTTAATTAGCTGGTAATTCTCCTCTCTTGCCCCCTTAATTAAACGGAGATTCTAGTGGTGCTTCAGGGCCCGCAAGTGACTACGACAAGCATATTTTACCTTGACATTAAAATGCTGTCCCCGGGGCCTAATCCAAGACCGGGTTCCATTTATTCGGATTTCGAACCTGAGCTCTGAGGCCTGAACACTGCTCCCCAGCCCTGGAAGGATGGCTTGTGGGCGCTGTTTAGTTTCCCTGCTGATTTTTCATTTTGTCCGGTTCTGTTTCTGAGGCTTCAGGAGGGACCGCCCATGGCTCCCAAGGACCCTCAGTATCCGACCGGACCGCCTCCAGCCTCAGACCCCCACCGAGACCCACGCCCAGAGAATGAAAGAATATTTTTAAAAGCGTGAATGTGGTCAGAACCAAGAGCCACCTGTTGGTTCCGCCAGGCAGAGAGGAGCCCGGACAGAATCTTCAGCCGGGACAGCTGACCGCATCTGGCGGCGGTGCGGGTGGACTGTGTCCCCGTAGAATCCAGCAGCCCGGTTTCGTGTTTCGTGACCGCGCCATGTCTCTCCTCCCGCGCTCTCCTCTCCCCCACCTCGCCTTTCTCTGTCGCAGTGATCGACCAGCCTCCCTTCCTCTGCGATTCCCTACGAATCGTTACTAGTCCCCTGGCCCGACCACAGCCCCTCTCCGGCCCAGGGATGCAGCCGCCCCGGAACCCGATAACCGCCTGACAACTTCCAGGCTCTAAGGGAATCGCGTGTCCGTGTTGTCACCAGATCCACCAGCGCTTTTGATGAGAGCTGTTTCGCTTTTGGAAACATCACTCCCTCTTTTTTCCCAAGAGAGAAGAATTTCTTCTCCTGGACTGGCTTAAACACAGATACAAACACAGACACACACACAGACACACACGACAAAGTATCTGTGTTTTGAAAACATCAGCTTCTAACAGCTGTCTTGGAGTCCAGTAAAGACTTTCAAGAAATATGAAGATAGGCCTCCAGTAACCCACCCCTAGATTATCATTTCTCTGGCAACCTGGTCCTCTACATCATTTTTTTTTCTTCAAAACTTTTCCTACCGCCACCTCCTCCTTATTTATACCTTCATCTTTCTTAAAGGAGAGATCCCTGGAAATAACTATCTACGGAGAGCAGAGGAACCCACCACCCCCAGTTTCACTCATTAGTGGCACATGCTGGCCAGGAACCAGCAGCATCTTTGAGTCTGAGGCTTCTCATCTGTAAAGAAGGGGTTAGAACTCCCAAGACCCATTTCCACTCTTAAATGCTATACTGTTAAGACAAAACTTTTCTTCTGTATTTCTGAACGATTGAAGATTATATATATATATATATAAAATACATACACACACATATTCCAATAATGTCCTGTGTCAAGAAGAGGAGGACATTTTAAACTTCTGCCAGTGCCCTCTTTGGCCCTCCCAGACCAGCCTTCCCTGCAGGCATGAAAAGACCCTCAGGGTGGAGAACACCAGGGGTAGGTCTCCTGATCACAGCCACCATCCAAGATCACTTATGGTCACGTAACTCATTAGGACCCTTAATCCTCATCTGACCTGCCAATTCAAGCACCGCCAGTGAAACCTCATAAAACTGGTCAAGAGGCTGGCCAACATATGCACACATTAATTAGAGTTATGTGAGCCTTGGGATTCCAGTCTGATGAACAGCTCCAGAGCTGTAGAGGGCAGGGGTTTGGGGTCCTTTTCGCCTACCAAGGCCCTTTGGTCCTACCAGGACATCATTTGAACTCAGTGGGTGATCTGAAAGCTACCCCCCTTCAGAAGGTGGCTTAACCACAGTAACTAAGGCTAAAACCTGGCAGTGGGTCCCTAAGAGGGACAGGCAGGAATCTGTTCAGAGGAGGAAAAGAGAATCAGCAGTGAGCTTTTATTGTTATTATTGCATCTAGTATTACTATGAGAGAGGGGCAGGGAGAATCCCAAAGTGAAAGAAGAGAGATTTTTGGCATTAATGGAAGGCGTGGATACTTAGCAATCCTGTCTGTGAACACACACACACACACACACACACACACACACACACACACTCACAGTAATAGCTATAGATGCTTTCAATCCCACTGACAAGGATAAGGGAAGGCATGGTGAGGAGGAGTGTGGGCTTGAGCCAATTTAGCAACTGCAATTCTGGCCAGGTACCAAGAAGTCACAGAACACCCCAGATAGCAGAACTGGCCCCATCTCTGGCAGGGGCCCCTGTGCATGGCACTTTTCCTACAAGGCATGTCTTCTTCTCCATCTGCATCTGACGCCTAGATAGACGATGGTCAGGGTCAGTCACTGTTGCACAGCAAGACCACTTGGCCTCTCTGAGAACTGCCCTGATAAAACTGATGTAACTGGAGGTGCCATCTGCTCTGTATAGGGAGCAGTTAACCCTGGCTTTATTTTTGTCTCGTTGAGTTGTAGAGGACAAAACGCCTGAGGTCTATCAAGTCTATATATACTAACTTATTACACTGCAGGATTTATGTCAGCTGTTTTAAAATACAGGTGCATTTCCCAATCACTCCCCCGTCACCCTCCACTGAATTTATAGCCCATACAAAATAGCTACAGGCTAGAACATGGCAAAACCTCTCTGAAAGTAGGAGGAAGTTTATTTGTGATTTCCTTGGTGCATAACAATTTAGTCCTTTTAAATTTGACTGGGGGGTGTGTGTGTCAAATTTGGGGACATACCAAGAAAGGAGAAGCCACATTCCTACAGTTCTAAATTTGATAACCTCACTCTTTCTGCTTTGCTTTTCTTCCTTTCCTTCTTCCCCTTTGCCTTACTCTTTGGATTCAGCAACAGAGAAAAGACAATCCAGTTTGGAGCCTTAGGGATAATTTGTTCTGCATGTGCCCTGTCTTCCCTTTCCCAGATATTTTAAAATTGCATTTGGGAGGCATCTCACACCCTAACCAGATTTGAGCCTCTTCAAGTTCTTCAAAGCTTCCAGGGATCTGCCCCCATCCCCCAATCCCTCCTGATCAGCAGAACAGATACAAATGGAGTAACTTGCAGCCTTCCAGATCCATAGCAATTCTATTCCTATTTGCTTTCTATGCATTAGGAAGCTCTGGAGGAATATGCAAGAAATTAATAACATGAGAAAGAAACTGGACAGATAGAGAAAGGCTATTCACACAGACATTTTATATATATTTTGAACCATGAGAATGTACTGCGAATTCATGAGAAGTTAACTGATCAGGGCATATATGAGAGACATTAGGTGTTGAGTACACTTAGACATGATATCACATCTTGAGGAGGAGGATCTAGAGGCCATCTACGGAGAACATGGGATTGAAAAACATGTAATAAAACTTTCTGTTTTGCTCAATGGGTCATAAGTTGGAAATCTGACTAGAAAATAATATTTTAATGCAGAAGTATAAAACTTTAGGTGAGGCAGAATGTACACTACTCCTCTCCTGTTCTCAGATGGGAATATTTGCCAATTGAAATCCATTTGCCCCTCCAGTTAAGCCAGGTTACTAGAAACACTGACTTGCAGGACTGGCCAAACCCTCAATCCTAAGTGGAAAGGCTGAGCTAGAACACAACTGAAGAAGAAAGATTGATGCTTCCTAATAGATGCTTGAAAATGGACAATTTCTTGTAAAGGAGGAAAAGACCCTTCCCTAGAAATGGCTGCCTGTCAGCCTACTCACGCCTTACCCCTCTCAGGATGGGCTGAACGCTTCACCCTAGGACATCTGCCCATTTCCCTAGGCTTTAACCAGCTGCAAAAGTTCTTGTTAGTCAAATTCTACTCAGGAAGCCTAACTCAAAAAGAGAGTAAAAATTCCCTTAGTGCTGTTAACTCAGAAACTAACGGATCAACTAAGCAGTGAGTTGAACAATCAACCCACTCCACCCCCAGATCATTGAATGGTCCCTGGATGCCAAAAAAAACCTTTAAGTTAGACTGCCTTGCTCTTTAAAAAATATGCAAATACGGATAAACAACAAGATCCTACTGTATAGCATAGGGAATGCTGTTCAATATCCTGTGATAAACCATAATGGAAAAGAATATGGAAAAGAATATATATGTATAACTGACACACTTTGCTATACAGCAGAAATTAACACAACATTGTAAATCAACTATACTTCAATAAAAAATTTTAAATGTGCAAATAACTCCACGCCCACTGGGGACCCATGCCATCAGCTCACGCTAGAGTTTACGCCGCCTGCAGTTTTTCTGGTGGCATTAGCTCCCGCTAGTAAACACCTTAAACCATTCCTGTGGCAAAGGTCAATTGCAAAATGAAAGGGACTTTAGAAAACTTTTATGCAAAGGTATGGTATACAGAAAATCTCAAGGGGGATTATCTTCGTTCTACCCACTCGTGTTAATAATCCTCCCCCAAACACAAAACCGGACCCTCTTTTCCCCACGAAAACAGGTGGTTAACTATGTGATTTCTAAGGAGGAAGTCGGTTATATCGAAAAATGGGAGAGATTTCTGAAGAGGGACGAGAAGAAAGTGCAGGGCAATGTTTTTGAGACCCCCAAAGGTGGTATTTGGGAGAAACGGTAGGGCAGGAAGGAAGGGCAGGGAGTTGAAAGAGTCCTTGGTTTCCCCAGCTGTTTGCGGCCGTTGGAATGTATGGAGCCATGGTTTTCCAAAGATGACAAGGGATAGAAAGTACAATTCTCCCCCCCTCCCCACTCCCAGGCAGGCCTTCCCCCAAATGAAGATACATCTTCAGGCTGGAGACTTTTCCTCCTTCCACAGGGAATGAGCTGAGGTCACTTGGAACAAAGTCTCAACATTTAGTTAAAAAATAGCAGAGTGATTATGGAAGTCACAAAAGAAGTCAAGGTATTTGTGCTAAAAAAACCCCCTTCAATCTCAGGTCTGGCCGGCAGTGGGAATATCCAGACGGGTTCTTTATATTTCACGTTTTATAGACAGTCTTTTCCCTAAAGGATATTCTTTCATTAGGTCATAAATGCACCAGCAGATGAGAGAGAGGCAGGTGTGCGCGCGCGCGCGCGCGGATGAGGGGTGTCTTGCCCCTTCAATCTCAGGTCTGGCCGGCAGTGGGAATATCCAGACGGGTTCTTTATATTTCACGTTTTATAGACAGTCTTTTCCCTAAAGGATATTCTTTCATTAGGTCATAAATGCACCAGCAGATGAGAGAGAGGCAGGTGTGCGCGCGCGCGCGCGCGGATCAGCGGGGTCTTGGGGGGAGGCGGCGTCCCCGCGTGGGGTTCCGTGCCACCCACTCCTGCGGGCGGAGGTCAGGGACCGCGAGTGGAAGCAGCCGTTGGAGACGCTTCCTCTCTGCTGCTTCGATTTCTTAGTTCTTACGTTTCCGGTGGGTCCACCGAATCTTCTAACTGCCCAAGGTCCAAGCATTTACTCACCACAGGCCACAGAGGGGTGGGGGAAATGACGTGCCTTTTCTAGAGAGTTTGTTAAAATTTTCACTCGGTGAAGTTTACTTGTTGGGGCCTCAGGGCCAGAGCCTAGGAGGAAGGAAAAGGGGTTTTCTGGCGACTTTCACTTCCCACTGGACCGGGTTGGAGAGGTTTACCTCCCCCAGCACCCAAGGACTGCGACTAGGTGCCCTGCTCTAGACAGGAGAGGGCTCTGCAGACGGGAATCGCCCGTCGCCGACAGCCACTTTGGCTTCTTTCAGCCTGTTTCTCCAAGTGAGTCGGAGTTATACGCAACCAGCATCAGTTCACCGCCCATATCGAGTCCCGGAGAATTGAATCCGCAGCGCTGATTTCACACTTAGAAGTTGGTACCAGTTTTGAAATTATTGTAAAATGCCACCTGGATGATATATCCTCTGTCTAGGCCAGATTAGCAAGCCACGAGCGCATACTCTCTGTTTAAATCACACCCCGAAACGCGGAGAAAATGTTTCAATAGGGATCTACACGCAACAGAAGGAAACTGGAGCAATAATTATTTCCCTCTTTTTTGATTTCCTGTTTCTAAAGAAAGCATTGGTATCAAGGACGAGTTAGGTAATGTGAACTAAAAGGCTAGCAGGTCGCTGTCGTTTAAGCCCAATCACAGTTCGTAGTTCAAGGAAAACTGCCTTTAATTGACACCGTGTATATATTCCTCTGCTACTCTCGGGCTCCCCAGGCAGGGACGCCCCCAAGAGTATTTATTTCTAGGGCTGGAAACAAAACAACTAACCCGGTCTGCTGCGTAAGAGAGCGTTCCAAGATGGACTGCCGGAGAAAGGCTTTTTGACCCCTGTGGAAATTAGTCATATTGACAGACGCCCGGGGAAGGTAAATTACCCCGCGCGCTGACGTTACGCAGAAGCGCCGGTTGCGCCTCCGCCGCGGCGCCCGCCGGGCCAGAGGCTCTCAGTTGGTTTCTCCAGATTCAGACAAAGCCCCGCTCTGCTTCTCTGGGCCTGGGATTTCAACGTGAAGGCGATGGAGAGAGCGGTAAAAAGATGCTAGAGAGGGCAAGAGAAAACCAAAAAAAGTGGAGGGGAAGAGAAAATGCTGTGCGCCCATGGCACGGGCAAGCTGGATGGAGACGCGGAGAAAAGGAGCAGAGTCCGCAGGGGAGGGAGGGAGGGAGGAGGCGGGAGGGAGAGGGCCGCGCGGCTCCCGGCTCCCAGGTCCGCCACTTGGGAGGTCCCGGGCCCAGCGCAGGCCCGGCCAAACGTCCCCCCGGGAGGCTCGCGGATCGGGCGGGGTCGCAATTACACCTCGGCTCCAGCCTAAGATTTAAAAACCAAGTGGCTGGGGCTGCAGTCTGGAAACAAGGCCCTGCGGTCATCGGGGGAGGGGGGGGGGGCCGGGCCCGTGCACGGAAAACTTTTACAGGGCATGTGGGTACAAGGAAAAAAAACACCCCAAATAAACCATTTTCATCCAGCGTGGGCCGTGAAAATAAAAGCTGCCTTCTGAAGAGGGCGAGCGGGAGTTTTGAAATTCAGTGTGTGTTTTGCTCTTGTATAAAGAGTTTTGTGATTTTACCTGATAACCAGGGGGAATGGTAGGGGAAATAACTGAGAGATTTTTTTGTTTGTTTTTTCCGGGAGAGGGCTGTAATAGGGGTTCACAGGTTTCTCCCAAATCATCTTGTGTGCCCGGACTGCAAACAACTGCATACATCCATATGGATCATTATACACAGTGTGGCGGGACCCTGCGAGAACGGGTTATCGTTGACATACAATAGCATCTAGTGGTCCTACCTCTTTGCTTTCTCAGATTGAGTCTGCAGAGAGGGCAGAATGGAGAGCTTGAAAAGCGTGGCATCTGATTTTTACCAGAGATTGGACCCGAAGGCTTGGCTACAGAAGGCCCGGGTCAGGGCGCAAAGACAAGGCAAAGTCGCCCAGAGGCTGCCGGGCGGGCGCCCAGCTAAGCCCGAGCCGGGCCCTCGAGGTGCGGAAGGCGGTCCCTCCAGGGCAGGCCGGGGCTGGGGGTGGCCGCCAGCTCTCCCCCACCCCCAGCACCTTGGGCCTCGCGTCTGCGGTATTTTTAGCTCCTCTCTCGGTTCCATAGAGACTCTTTTGAAAGCCAAACTGAGGCTCTCCAAGCTCGGAGGGGTGGTGTGGGAGTACGTGGAGGCGGCTGCATGGGTATTTTGATGGAGAGACCAGTGTCTTATCTTTAAATTAAAGCAAACCTCGCTCTCTCCAGGTCTCTGTTCTTCCTTCCTTTTCTCTTTCGCCCCCGGCCCAGGCCCGTGGGAACACACCGAGTGCCCCAGTTAAGAGGATCGTGGGGTAGGGATGGGTGGGGTCTAGAAATCCGAGCAGAATCGGGGTGCCGCGCGCGCTCCGCTCCGCCGTTCACCCCCTTCTCCAGGCCTAGGCACCCTTGGGAGGGGCCGGCACCGGGCTAGGAATCTCCATCGCCTCCGAGGAGGTAGCGACGGGGCTGTTTAATTTTTAAACACAGGTTTAACATAAGTCCAAATGTTTCTGCAACGGAGTTTCCAACCCGATGTGTGTCCAGGAATGCGAAACTTGGGGCCCGGACCTGCAGCCGGCCGCTCTCAAGTGGGCGGATGTAGATTGCGCGGAAAGCTGGGACTCGCTGCGCCCCCTCTCACCTGGGAGATGCCCCAGTCCAGCTTCTGCCGCCGCATCTCCCCACGCCGGATCACGCGGAGCCCCGGAGGCTCGCAAGGCGGCCTGCACGCCCTTCCCGGTCCCGGAGGCAGCCCCCGCCCCCTTCCCGGGCTTGGCGCGGCCCCTGAAATTGCCGGGGCTGGCGGGACGGCGCTCCGCCGGGGAAAACGGGCAAGGGAAGCAGGGGGCCAGGCCGGGTGCTCTCCGCTTCCTCCTAAGGTTCAATCCTCGCCGCCCCCGCCCCCCAGCTTTCCCCGTGCCGTCCACGCCGGCTGCCTGGGGCGCTCCGAGTTGCCCCCAAGTTTCAGACGCCGCGCCCCTACCCACCGGATTGCCTTCGGGGCCCCTTGGTGCTGAGTCGACGGCGCGGCGCTGGGCCGGGCGAACGGGAACCACCAGGCCTGCCAGGTCTGCGCTCTTAGCAGCCGGGTAGCCCTTCGGGTCGAAGATGCTCAGAGGAGAAGGAAGTGCAGAGAAAAAAAGAAGGGGGGGGAGCCTAACCTACAGGCACGCACGCGAAACCAACTTCGGGGTTGGACTTTTTCAGTTTCACACGAAGCGACCTGGAGTATCTGGAGAAGGTTTTTGAAGACGTTTAGGTGGGAGGGTGAGTTTTCTGCTGAGAAACTCAATCTGCCATACAGTAGCGGCCCCATCTGGGATCTGTCACTGCTGACAGCACCACAGGGCACAGCCGTGATCTTCTGCACAGCCTGCACTCCCCGAAATACCCTCCTTAATCAAAGGATGTCTGCGCGCCGGGGCTCAGCTGACCGCGCCGGGAGCAGAGCGGCCGGCGAATTCCACTCCCCCCCGCCCGCCCGTCCCCTCCCCACGGACAGAGCCCCGGCCCCTCTGTCTTCCCAGCACATTAATTAAAAGCGGAAAATAGACAGAGGCTGATGTCATTGCTCTCAGAAGATCATAAACGTAAAAGAGTCATCCTGTGAGAATCCCTGAAAATGACTTTAATGAATAATTTCAGAGACAGTTATGGCTTTGGGCGATTACTGAGGGAGAATATGAAAACCAGATTTGCAAAGGGAGGGCGATGGTCAGGCGGCTTGGCGGACACTTCCTCCCAGTAAAACCGCACCAGTTTTCCTTCCTCGCCAAGTTCTACTTACAGACTTAGCCTGCGTTTTCTTCTTCAAAAATAAAAGCAACAAACACACGGTTTTTGTTTCCTGCGTTTCTGCCTTATCCTAAAGACAAAATGTCAGCTCAAGGCAACAACAACTCACTTTAAGTAGAAGGCAGTCACGCACTGGCCTGTGGTCACTGGCTTCCATCTTTCCAGAAGGAGGTATTTACTGCCATCTTAATTTAGAATGATACCTTTTTTGGCCTCTTCTCTAGGCAATGTACTTAAGGAAGGTTGAAAACTCTCTGCCCGAGTAAGTGCACTGTTTGTTCTAAGTCCTTTCAGCGGGGGGAGCCAGCAAACAAGCAAGCAGCAAATGACCCCATGTCCTACAGAAAAATCTGCAGGTCTCCCTGACTCTTCAGTCCTTGCTCACCAGTGAACTGAAAGATGATTTGGTGCTACAAGGAATGACATTTTGAAACCATCTGCTCACAGGGAAATGTCAGGTTGAGTCTGGTTGTTCAGGATTAGTTGTGCATTAAATATACTATTTGAGAAAACGGGGTTGTAAGTTGGGGTGGGGGGGTCTAGTGAGTACCCTATGATCCTTTATATAAATGATTTAGCTGCCTGCAAGCCTGCCTCCTTTGCTTAGAAATATACACAGGGATTCTCTGGGCCTGTGGACCACACTGATTCATTCCATTTAATTCCAGTAAAAGTTCATTTATGCTAAGTGCAAGTGCATGGGAAGAAGCAATGTGGTTTTGTTGTTGTTCTTGTTAGTTTTGTTTGTTTGTTTGTGAGTGGTCTGAATGACTCAGAAAACTGCCTATTTGCCTGAGCGGACTCCACCATTCAGAACCTGGAGAAGCCACTTACCAGCGCTGTGGGAAACTACTTCTTGCAGCGATCCTGCCCCTCCCCCCTCTAGGAGCTCAGATAGGCCCCTCCTCCTCCAGTTATTATGGATTCAATCTCTAAAAGCCTCATTCTCTATCCCCACCCCGCCCCCATATTTCCTCTCCCCTCTGCTGGGGACAGGGGGTGTGTGGGAGGGCATAGGGGGCGCTAAGCTCTCTCAGTGTGATGCTTTCACGGATTTAGGAGGAGATGGTTCTCTTCCCTTCTAGATTACAAGAAGACACTTTGGAGGTTGCCGTATTGAGTGGCCTCTAAGAATCGAGGAGGGGTGAACATTTGGGACATATTCTCGACTGGATCCCCTATTTATTTTAGATACTCTTGGCTGCCCAAATAGATCTTCTCATCACTACACTCAAATCACGGGCTATGACTTCTTTTCCCTCTAGCTAAATTATCTGTAGCTTCTGAGTAAACAATCAGCTCGGCCTTTGCAGCCTGTGCCGAAATAAATAGCAGCTTCTGGCTCTGCTTTGAATCCTTGCCGTTGCCCAGTTATCAAGGTGTGGGACTGATCCATGATATGGCCAATTCTCTCCCAGTAGAGACTATAAATAATGCAGGCCTCACCCTCCCCGGAGAAAGCCATCTCCATGCGAACCCATCCCTTGTTCCACATGGGCCTTTGAGAGAGTGCCAAGGTCGAGGGGCTGGCTGCAGTGGGTGTGTGTGGCCTCAGGAAGTGGTTCCGGAATCCCCTAGGGGAGTTTTGAAAACTGCAGACTTCAGGTCTCACCCCTGACTGGCTGAATCAGAATTACTGGTGGAGGTGGGGGCTGAATTTATATCTTTATCAGGTTCTTCGGGGATTTTGGATCACTAGGTAAGTGTGGGAAGCTCCAACCTAAACGGTTCTGGAATTGGATTCATCCCAAAGACCAGGCCAGCGCCCCAGGGCACCAGGGTAGGAGGTCAGGGGTGTCGTCCTCCCGCCCAGGAATTCTACAAATATACCCAGCCTCTGCTCTGGGCACTGAGACATAGTAGGGGACAAAGCTGCCGCCTGGCAACCTTGCCCTTGCAAGATGTCAGGGTTTGCGTCAAGGACAACTCCTGAGGGGGAGGGGGAGGCAGGAGAGGGTCCAGAGCCTCTGCTTCTCAGATCCTTTGGGCTGTAATAGCAGGTGCAAAGACGGAGGCGTGGAGAGACATCCTGTTCCATAACTAGCATCTGCCTGGCCGCCCCGCTAGGCAGAAACTCCCACTATTTTGGCTCGAGGGCTGTAGGGGCCAAGCGGGTGCCAGTACCGGGAGAGCTGCCCTAAGAGCCCCCTGGACCCCTAAGAGCCACCTCCTCCTGGCAGCCCGGCCTGCATGGGCATGGCTGCAGGGGCCGCAGCTGTTGGTGTAGGAGAGCAGCACCCCGGCCCAAGGATAGCAGAAGACCGCCGTCGGTCAGGGCCAGACGCGGGAGCCTTTTCCAGGCCGGACGCACCAGATGCAATGAGTTGGAAAACTTAAAGTGGGGAGGGGGCCCGTAGAGACGTTCCCCGGCCACACCTCACCTCCAACGAGGAAAATAAAACGTCTTCTGGACTAAAAATACATATTGAGAAAGTCCCCGCGCTCAGGCGGGCGGCGCGTTCCAGCTGCCGGCCTGGCCCGGGAGGACTTGGCCGCGCGGTCGCCGATTACACCCAGCTCGGCTGGGATGGCTCCGAGCCGTCTGCCCTGACGTCAGTCAGGCTCCGGCCCCGCCGCGGCGAGATAGGCAGCGCGGCCGGGCGCGGGCGCGGCGCTAATCACTCCCAGATGGCCCTAATAGCGGAGATAAAGACGGACGGAGCGGCCGGGAATAAATTTGTAATCAGGGCTCTACCATCTGATCATCAAAGCGGCCCAACTGCCGGGAGAATTGGAAGGGAATGCGTGTGTAGGGGGGTCGGTTCTGGGGAGAGGCGGGGGGCGCGCTCCAGCAGGGAGCTGGCTTGGGCAGGGTGACGGGGACAGGAGAGGAGGCTCGTCGGTGCGCCTGTGAGTCGGTGCCCCGCGCCCCTGGACCACCACCAGACGACCGGCCGCCGCCGGGGAGCTGAGTCTGGCCGGGGGGCACCCGCGGACCCGCTGCGGGCAGTGCCTGCTCCCAGCCGTCCGCCCCCAAACGTGGGAGGCGTTCCTCTCCTGGAGTTGCCCCTCTCCCCTCCTCTCTTGCCAAACCGTTAAACACTTGGTCCCCCATCCCCCCGTGGACGTAGACCCGACAGCACAACTGGGCTTCCGGGGAAGAGGGCTGCCGGGGCCTCGGGGCCGCTCCAGAGTCTCTGACTCCGAGGGATGCGCGGGCTCCCACAGGCCCGAGGAGTCAGGCCTGGTCGAACGAAAGGGTCCCCTCAGGTCAACAGATCCGAAAGAGACAGGCGGCGCCTAGGGTCCAGATGCAGCCCTCCCCGGGGCACACGCCCCAAGCCTCCTTTCCTCATCGTCTCCGCTTGGCACCTACCACCAGTCTGGTCTCCAAATCCAGGCGCGTGGGTGGGACTCGTGGGCAGGGAGCACGCAGGGCAGCCGTGGGGGAGAAAACCGCCGGCCACACGCACAGCGGGAGACGCTCGGTTTCCTTAAAGCTACAGGAAGAGCTGAGCCGTTTCCTGCGCTCTGGAGAGCCGCTGTACAAATGCAGTGCCGGCTGTTGTGGCATCCTGTGCCCAGTTTACGGCCCCCGCACACACACCTGAGGCCCTCGCAGCCGGCTCCGGCTCTCGCTGCAAAACTAGTCTCGGAAGCAGCTCGCAGGCCTCCTCCGGCTGCCTGTGGCTTTGCCTCGAGATCCCGCTCACCCGCGGGCCCCCTTCCTGCGAAATCCGCGTGCACGCAACTCATCCTCTTGCCACCTTAACAACGGGGTGTGGGATACCAGCCCCGGACGGCGGCCAGCAGCGGCCCAGGTGAGGGGGCAGGGATGCAGCGGCCCTCCTGTCCCGACTCTTGCACACTTGGTTTCCAAGGGGCCCGAAGGTCCCTGGCGCCACTGCTGCACTCACCTCACCGCGGAGACGACAGGGACTCCTGGTCCTGCCGCCCCTGAGGAGGGCAGCCTAGGTGAGAGGCACACCTTTCCTAGATGCCCCCACCTACTGGCTAACCGATTGGGAGGATGGAGCTTCCCACGGTGCCCCCAGAGTGTGGCCCCGGGATTTAGAAGGCAAGAAGAACTCCAAGTGATCTTGCTGTCATCTCCTTGGCACGTCGACCTGAAAAAAAAAAAAAGAAAAAAGAAAAAAAGAAAAAACAAAACAACTCTGAAAGCCACAGTAAGTGTCCAGCCTGGGGGGCGAAAAGTCCTGGAAAATTGGGGTTGGGAGCAGGGAGTGCTCGGGTCTCCCTCTGTCGAGTTTCCCAAATTACTTCCCAAGAAGGTGAGAATGGGTCTGTTGGAACACACACACAACACACACACACACACAACACACACACCACACACACACACCACACACACACACACACACACACACACACACACACACACACGGCGGCGAGCCCTCGCCCCGCCGGTGCTCCAGGGTTATCAGGCTCTCGGCCTGCGCGGCGGTCTGGGGCCGGGCCCTGACAACCAGATCCACCATCAATTTACCTTCCGCCGCCCCAGCTTCCCATTTAGCTTTTAACGTCAAATCCTGCATTTTTGTCGGCTCCGGCCTGTCTAGAGAGCTTGTGATTTCGCTGCAGGAGTGATTGCTTTTAACAAAATGGCAGCAACCACATTATCCGAGCAATTAAAACAGAGGCCTTTTAGCCAGTCCCACAAGGCAGGAACTTGGAAACTTTTTTTTTTTTTTTTAAGCAAAGAAGAAAGGGAGTTAAAAGAGAAAGAAACGTGTAGAAGAGAAAAGCATGGAAGCGTGGAAGAAACGCCCGCCTCGCCCACCACTCAGTGCCCTGGGACTTGACGACGTGAGGCGGGAGGTGGGGTGGCACTGCGCACTGGGAGGCTGGCTGGGGACGTGCGGCGGCGCGAGTGACCGACAATCTGGGGTGTCTTGCTGTTGAAGTGTTCGGCCGGGTAGTGCGCTCGCCCGGTTAGGGGGTTCGGCCCCCTGGCGTGTCGGGTCTGCCGGATGTCTGGCCCGTTGAGGTGGCCGCTGGGTTGGAACGTCCAGGTGGTGGAGGTGTCGGGGCCGGGTGCTGCGGAGCCCGAGGAAGCGGCGCGGCGGGCGGGCAGGAGAGCGGGCGGGCAGCGCCGAGAGCGGGCGGGCAGCGCCGGGCCCAGGCCAGACAAAGAGGCCAGACCCGCGTTTCTGGAGCGCGGGTTTAAAAGCACGTGCAGCAGCCGGCGGCCTCGTAGCGACGGTGCTGCCAGGGTCTTCTGGCTCCCTTCTGCCGGTGTTTAACAAGCCAGAAAAAGTGTTAAAGCGGCAGCAATGCGTTAAGGCCCAGGTGGCAAGGAAGACCACAGCCAAGCCAGGCCCGCACCAGCCAACACAGGCACGTGAAGATAACTGCTCTGGGGTTCCTGTTTTGAAAACCTCACCGCCTCCACCACCGTGCACGCCACTACCTCGGTAAACTCTCTCCCTCCACCCCTAGGATCTGGCATCTTTCTCTCGAACGGATTAAAGTAAAAGGCGGCTGGAGGCGGGAGAGGGAGGGAGCCCCTCGGTCAAACGGACAGGGATCCCGGGAGTCACAGAGAATCAGGGCGCGCCTCCCTCCGCCCCCCAGCGTTATAAACAAAGGCAAGTGTCTGTAAACACAGCCCCGCGCCCACCAGGTCGGCCCAGCGCCGGCTGACCCGAGGGGAGAAAGTTCAGATCGCTTTGGCCGAGTTGTTCTAACCCCGCGCCCTCGAGTCGGCGGCCGCCCGCAGCAGAACCCCGCAGCGCCGCTCGCCCGCCTCCCGCCCGGCGCTAGCGAATTCGCCGGCTGCCGGCGGTGGGCTCGGAGGCGGCACCCGACAGAGTGGGACCCCTGGGATGGCGGGGAAGGGTCCGTGCCCGAGGCCGAGGTGCGAACATCACCCCGAGGATGGGTTCCAAGCTGGAAACCCTCTGGCCAGCCTCCCTAGCCCCAGATCTGTACACGCGGCGTTTCCTGAAGCAAACCACCTTTTAGTAAGTCTCGCCCTTCTCCCTCCCCCCTCCGCACCCCCCCATCCCTCCCTCCGCTCCCCCTCCCCGGCCTGCCGAGCCCTTTCCGGCGCTCCAGCTTCTCCGACTCTTAGAGCAGAGATTCCGCCCTGGCCAAGCCCACGGGCAAAGGAAGCCTCGGGGACTTCCTTCCGGGATGTGCCTGGGCTCCCGGAGCCCGAACCTCCGACGGGGGTGGGGGGTGGGGGAGTCCCGGCGGCTGGGAGCTGGGGACGGAGCCCCGGGCTGGCCTGGCCTGCGGCCGGGAGGACTTCAGACACCGCCCAGTTAATATTGAGTTCCCTATAGCTCCTTGTAAATCTAGCGCCCGCTCCACCCCCCCTCCCCCTTTAAATCCTCGGTCGCGTTCGCGATTTCTTACTTGACATAGAATTCCTGGTTACCTAATCACGGACTTTCCCCCGCCACGAAGGGCCTCCCCCCTCCCCCTCCCCCGGCCTGCTCAGACCAGTCCCCCCCTCCCCACCTACCCCCCCCATCG